>NW_028270188.1:49038423-49043560 GCF_037043375.1 Chiloscyllium plagiosum
CACACAGGACAGAGAGAGAGAGACACACACACAGGACAGAGAGAGAGACACACACACAGGACAGAGAGAGAGACACACACACACACACACACACACACACAGAGGAGAGAGAGAGAGAGGCACACACACACAGAACAGAGAGAGAGGCGCGCACACACACACAGAGGACAGAGAGAGAGAGGCACTCACACACACACACGCACACACGCAGGACAGAGAGAGAGAGGCACACACACACACAGGACAGAGAGAGAGAGACACACACACGCACACGCACACACACAGGACAGAGAGAGAGGCGCACACACACACACACACAGGACAGAGAGAGGGGCACACACACACACACAGGACAGAGAGAGAGGGGCACACACACAGGACAGAGAGAGGCGCACGCGCGCACACGCACACACACAGGACAGAGAGAGAGAGGCACACACACTGGACAGAGAGAGAGAGGCACACACACTGGACAGAGAGAGAGGGGCACACACACTGGACAGAGAGAGAGGGGCACACACACACAGGACAGAGAGAGAGGGGCACACACACACAGGACAGAGAGAGAGGCGCGCACACACACACAGAGGACAGAGAGAGAGAGGCACTCACACACACACACGCACACACGCAGGACAGAGAGAGAGAGGCACACACACACACAGGGGCACACACACACACAGGACAGAGAGAGAGAGACACACACACGCACACGCACACACACAGGACAGAGAGAGAGGCGCACACACACACACACACAGGACAGAGAGAGGGGCACACACACACACACAGGACAGAGAGAGAGGGGCACACACACACAGGACAGAGAGAGAGGGGCACACACACACAGGACAGAGAGAGAGGGGCACACACACACAGGACAGAGAGAGAGGGGCACACACACAGGACAGAGAGAGAGGGGCACACACACAGGACAGAGAGAGAGGGGCACACACACACAGGACAGAGAGAGAGGGGCACACACACACAGGACAGAGAGAGAGGGGCACACACACACAGGACAGAGAGAGAGAGAGGCGCACACACAC
This sequence comes from Chiloscyllium plagiosum, assembly GCF_037043375.1. Classification (NCBI taxonomy): domain Eukaryota; kingdom Metazoa; phylum Chordata; class Chondrichthyes; order Orectolobiformes; family Hemiscylliidae; genus Chiloscyllium; species Chiloscyllium plagiosum. Next base: position 49,039,473 of record NW_028270188.1, read on the forward strand.
AGGACAGAGAGAGAGAGGCACACACACTGGACAGAGAGAGAGGGGCACACACACAGGACAGAGAGAGGCGCACGCGCACACACACACACACAGGACAGAGAGAGAGGGGCACACACACACAGGATAGAGAGAGAGGGGCACACACACACAGGATAGAGAGAGAGGGGCACACACACACAGGACAGAGAGAGAGAGAGGCGCACACACTGGACAGAGAGAGAGGGGCACACACACAGGACAGAGAGAGGCGCACGCGCAGACACACACACACACACACAGGACAGAGAGAGAGAGGCACACACACTGGACAGAGAGAGAGAGGCACACACACAGGACAGAGAGAGAGAAGCACACACACTGGACAGAGAGAGAGAGGCACACACACTGGACAGAGAGAGAGGGGCACACACACAGGACAGAGAGAGGCGCACGCGCACACACACACACACACAGGACAGAGAGAGAGGGGCACACACACACAGGACAGAGAGAGAGAAAGACGCGCGCACACACACAGGACAGAGAGAGGCGCACACACACACACACACACAGGACAGAGAGAGGCACACACACACACACACAGGACAAAGAGAGAGAGGCACACACACACACAGGACAGAGAGAGAGAGAGGCACACACACACACAGGACAGAGAGAGAGAGAGAGGCACACACACACAGGACAGAGAGAGAAAGACGCGCGCGCACACACACAGGACAGAGAGAGGCGCACACACACAGGACAGAGAGAGGCGCACACATACGCACACACACAGGACAGAGAGAGGCACGCACACACACACACAGAGGACAGAGAGAGAGAGAGGCACACACACACACAGGACAGAGAGAGGCGCGCGCACACACACACACACACAGAGGACAGAGAGAGAGAGGCACACACACACACAGGACAGAGAGAGAGAGGCACACACACACAGGACAGAGAGAGAGGCACACACCGAGACATATACATACACACAGGACGGAGAGAGAGAGGCACACACACACACACAGGACAGAGAGAGAGGGGCACACACACACAGGACAGAGAGAGAGGGGCACACACACACAGGACAGAGAGAGAGGGGCACACACACACAGGACAGAGAGAGAGAGAGAGGCGCACACACTGGACAGAGAGAGAGGGGCACACACACAGGACAGAGAGAGGCGCACGCGCACACACACACACACACACAGGACAGAGAGAGAGAGGCACACACACTGGACAGAGAGAGAGGGGCGCACACACACAGGACAGAGAGAGGCGCACGCACACACACACACACACACAGGACAGAGAGAGAGACACACACACACACAGGACAGAGAGAGAGAGGCACACACACACACAGGACAGAGAGAGAGGCACACACCGAGACATATACATACACACAGGACAGAGAGAGAGGCACACACACACACACACAGGACAGAGAGAGACACACACACCGAGACATATACACACACACAGGACAGAGAGAGAGAGGCACACACACACACAGGACAGAGAGAGAGGCACACACACACACACAGGACAGAGAGAGACACACACACCGAGACATATACACACACACAGGACAGAGAGAGAGAGGCACACACAGACACAGGACAGAGAGAGAGGCGCACACACACACACAGGACAGAGAGAGAGGCACACACAGGACAGAGAGAGAGGCACACACGGGACAGAGAGAGAGAGAGGCACACACACACTGGACAGAGAGAGAGAGGCACATACACACACAGGACAGAGAGAGGCACACACACACACACACACACACACAGAGGACAGAGAGAGAGAGGCACACACACAGGACAGAGAGAGAGAGGCACACACACACAGAGGACAGAGAGAGAGAGAGAGAGGGGCACACACACACAGGACAGAGAGAGAGAGGCACACACACAGGACAGAGAGAGAGAGGCACACACACAGGACAGAGAGAGAGAGAGGCGCACACACACACAGGACAGAGAGAGAGAGAGGCACACACACACAGGACAGAGAGAGAGAGAGAGAGGGGCACACACACACACACAGGACAGAGAGAGAGAGGCACACACACAGGACAGAGAGAGAGAGAGGCACACACACACAGGACAGAGAGAGAGAGGGGCACACACACACACAGGACAGAGAGAGAGAGGCACACACACAGGACAGAGAGAGAGAGAGAGGCACACACACACAGGACAGAGAGAGAGAGATACACACCGAGACATATACACACACACACACACACACAGGACAGAGAGAGAGAGGCACACACACACAGGACAGAGAGAGAGAGATACACACCGAGACATATACACACACACACACACAGGACAGATAGTGAGAGGCACACACACACAGGACAGAGAGAGAGAGGCACACACCGAGACATATACACACACACACACACACAGGACAGAGAGAGAAACACACACACACACACAGACAGGACTGAGAGAGAGATACACATCGAGAGACACACACACACACACAGGACAGGACAAAGAGGGACAGAGAGACACACACACACCAAGACAGGCGCACACATGTACAGGACACAGAGGGAGGCACAGAGACAATCAGAGAGAGAATGACAGACAGAAAGAGACATGGAGGGAGATAGAAACACAGGCAGTGACACTGGGAGAGACAGAGAGACACGCAGAGGGAGACAGAGACAGACGGTGACACAGGGAGAGAGGGAGAGGGAGAGAGACAGAGACAGTGTGGAGGGGAATGGGGGTGTCTGTGGGACAGGCAGTGGCCGTACCTGGCTGGTTTTGCTGGTTTTGCAGGTTGAGGTGCTGGGGCCATTATCGCGGTCAGCCTCAGGGAGCTGTCCCTCCCCTTCAACAGCTCACCCACTCGGAGCACGTTCACCCTCAACCAGGCTGAGGGTAACCTGCAGGAAGAGCCAGCAGTCAGAGTGGGGCGGGGGGGAAGACATAGCAGGGGAGGGGGGGGTGTGAGCCACTGAGTGCGTACCCGAAAGTGTGTAGTGTGTGACTAGCAAGTGTGCACACTGAGTGTATGTACTGAGTGTGCACGCTGAGTGTGACCTGATGAGTATTTGCAGTGAATGTGTGTACTGAGCGTTCACAGCAAGTATGACCCTGTAAGTATAAGCAGTGTGTTCGCAGTGAGTGTACGCAGTGAGTGTACGCAGTGAGTGAGTGTGCGCAGTGAGTGTACGCAGTGAGTGTACGCAGTGAGTGTACGCAGTGAGTGTACGCAGCGGGTGTTCGCAGCGGGTGTGCGCAGTGAGTGTGCGCAGTGAGTGTGCGCAGTGAGTGTGCGCAGTGAGTGAGTGTGCGCAGTGAGTGAGTGTGCGCAGTGAGTGTACGCAGTGAGTGTTCGCAGTGAGTGTGCGCAGTGAGTGTACGCAGTGAGTGTGACCAGTGAGTGTGCGCAGTGAGTGTGCGCAGTGAGTGTGCGCAGTGAGTGTGCGCAGTGAGTGTGCGCAGTGTGTTCAGAGTGAGTGTTCAGAGTGAGTGTTCAGAGTGAGTGTGACCCCGTGTGTGCAGTGCGTGTGACCGTGTGTGTGCAGTGTGTACAGTGAGTGTTCACAGCGAGTGTGACCGTGAGTGTGGCCCAGTGAGTGTGGCCCAGTGAGTGTGACCCAGTGAGTGTGACCCAGTGAGTGTGACCCAGTGAGTGTGACCCAGTGAGTGTGCGCAGTGTGTGCGCAGTGAGTGTGCGCAGTGAGTGAGCTGTGTGTTCAGTGAGTGTGCGCGGTGAGTGTACGCAGTGAGTGTGACCCCATGTGAGCAGTGAGTATGTGCAGTGAGTGTGACCCCGTGTGCGCAGTGTGACCCTGTGAGTGCAGTGAGTGTGCGCAGTGAGTGTGCGCAGTGAGTGTGACCCCGTGTGTGCAGTGAGTGTGATTCTGTATGCGCCGTGAGTGTGACCCCGTGGGTGTGTGAAGTCAGTGTGACCCCGTGTGTGCAGTGACTGTGACCCCGTGTGCAGTGAGTGTTCACAGCGAGTGTGACTCTGTGAGTGTGACCCTGAGAGTGTGACCCTGAGAGTGTGACCCTGAGAGTGTGACCCTGAGAGTGTGCGCAGTGAGTGTGCGCAGTGAGTGTGCG
>NW_028270188.1:49044060-49056560 GCF_037043375.1 Chiloscyllium plagiosum
GTGAGTGATTTGCATGATGGATTGATTTGTGCAAGTGATTTGTGTAAGTGATTGATTTGTGTGTGTGATTTGTGTGATTCATTGATTGATTTGTGTGATTGATTGATTTTTGTGAGTGATTTGCATGATTGATTGATTTGTATGAGTGATAGATTGGTGTGTGTGATTTGTGTGATTGATTGGTGTGTGTGATTTGTGTGTGTGTGATTGGTGTGTGTGTGAGATGTGTGTGTGTGATTGGTGTGCGTGTGATTGGTGTGTGTGTGATTGGTGTGTGTGATTGATTGGTGTGTGTGATTTGTGTGTGTGTGATTGGTGTGTGTGTGAGATGTGTGTGTGTGATTGGTGTGTGTGATTGATTGGTGTGTTTGATTTGTGTGTGTGTGATTTATGTGTATGATTGATTGGTGTGTGTGATTGGTGTGTGTGTGATTTGTGCGTGTGATTGATTGGTGTGTGTGATTGATTGATTGGTGTGTGTGATTTGTGCGTGTGATTGATTGGTGTGTGTGTGATTGGTGTGTGTCTGTGATTGGTGTGTGTGATTGATTGATTGGTGTGTGTGATTTGTGTGTGTGATTTGTGCGTGTGATTGATTGGTGTGTGTGATTGATTGATTGGTGTGTGTGATTGGTGTGTGTGTGATTGGTGTGTGTGATTGGTGTGTGTGTGATTGGTGTGTGTGATTGATTGATTGGTGTGTGTGATTTGTGTGTGTGATTTGTGGGTGTGATTGATTGGTGTGTGTGATTGATTGGTGTGTGTGATTGGTGTGTGTGTGATTGGTGTGTGTGTGATTGGTGTGTGTCTGTGATTGGTGTGTGTGATTGATTGATTGGTGTGTGTGATTTGTGTGTGTGATTTGTGCGTGTGATTGATTGGTGTGTGTGATTGATTGATTGGTGTGTGTGATTGGTGTGTGTGTGATTGGTGTGTGTGATTGGTGTGTGTGTGATTGGTGTGTGTGATTGATTGATTGGTGTGTGTGATTTGTGTGTGTGATTTGTGGGTGTGATTGATTGGTGTGTGTGATTGATTGATTGATTGGTGTGTGTGATTGGTGTGTGTGTGTGATTGGTGGGTGTGTGTGATTTGTGTGTATGTGATTGGTGGATGTGATTTGTGTGTGTGTGAAGTTAAAAATCACACAACCCCAGGATTGGTGTGTGTGTGTGATTGGTGGGTGTGTGTGATTTGTGTGTATGTGATTGGTGGATGTGATTTGTGTGTGTGTGAAGTTAAAAATCACACAACCCCAGGTTATAGTCCAACAGGTTTAATTGGAAGCACACTAGCTTTCGGAGCGATGGTCCTTCATCAGGTGACAGTGGAGGGCTCGAACGTAACACAGAATTTATAGCAAAAATTTGCAGTGTGATGTAACTGAAATTATACATTGAAGAATTGATTGTCTGTTAAGCCTTTCATCTGTTAGAATACAGTGATAGTTTCACTTCTTTCATGTGTAAATCACAAAACCATTTATTTAAAGTTGCATTCTTGGGTTAGCTGTTAACAATGGTGATAGCTAGACAATATGTTGAAGGTGTTAGCCCCCTGTGTTCTCTGTCTATGACCTGATGTTTAGATTGATTCTAATCTAAAAAGTGAGATAACAGAGTTTTACATAAATTCATGCAGTTTTTGAGCTCAGAGTTCGACATGAATGTATATGGTTTTTGAGCAAAGTGCAATGTAACTCTGAAAGTACCAAAAACATTCACCACACAAAATATATGTGTGCATGTGGGTCTTTGTCTGTCTGTGTGTGTCTGTCTGGGGTGGGGGTTGTGAGTGTGAGAAAGTGTGTGGGTGTGTGTGTGTGTGTGTGTAGTGAGTGCAGAGTGTCTTATATCTGTGAGGGGGTGCATGTGTGGGAATCTGTGTGTCTATAAGGGGGTGTGTGTGTGTCTGTGTGTACCTGTGTCCGTGTGTATGTGGGAGGGAACCCTCCTGTCTGTTGATTGTTGTCAACAGATGAATGGGCACCGCACAACAATCAACAGACAGGAGGGTTCCCTCCCAGTTGGGGAACACTTCCATGGTCCAGGACATTCAGCCTCGGACCTTCGGGTGACCATCCTCCAAGGTGGACTTCGGGGCAGGCAGCAGAGAAAAGTGGCCGAGCAGAGGCTGATAGCTAAGTTCGGTACCCATAGGGAGGGCCTCAACCGGGACCTTGAATTCATGTCACATTACAGGTGACCACCATTGCACTATACACACACACACACACACACACACACATATATTCCTACACACACACACTCTCACATACACACGGACACAGATACACACAGACGCGCACACAGACACCCACACACACCCTTATAGACACACAGACTCCCACACATTCACCCCCTCACAGACTTAAGACACTCTGCACTCACTACACACACACACACACACACACCCACTTTCTCACACTCACAACCCCCACCCCAGACAGACAGACACACAGACAGACAAAGACCCACATGCACACATATATTTTGTGTGGTGAATGTTTTTGGTACTTTCAGAGTTACATTGCACTTTGCTCAAAAACCATATACATTCATGTAGAACTCTGAGCTCAAAAACTGCATGAATTTATGTAAAACTCTGTTATCTCACTTTTTAGATTAGAATCAATCTAAACATCAGGTCATAGACAGAGAACACAGGGGGCTAACACCGTCAACATATTGTCTAGCTATCGCCATTGTTAACAGCTAACCCGAGAATGCAACTTTTAGAAAAAAGGGTTTTGTGATTTACACATGAAAGAAGTGAAACTATCACTGTATTCTAACAGATGAAAGGCTTAACAGACAATCAATTTTTCAATGTATAATTTCAGTTACATCACACTGCAAATTTTTGCTATAAATTCTGTGTTACGATCGAGCCCTCCACAACCACCTGATGAAGGAGCAGCGCTCTGAAAGCTAGTGCTTCCAATTAAACCTGTTGGACTATAACCTGGTGTTGTGTGATTGTTAACTTTGTATACCCCAGTCCGACACGGCATCTCCGAATTCTGTGTGTGTGATTGGTGTGTGTGATTCATTGGTGTGAGTGACTTGTGTGTGCGTGATTGGTGTGTGTGATTTGTGTGTGTGTGTGTGTGTGATTGATTGGTGTGTGTGATGTGTGTGGGTGTGTGTGATTTGTGTGTGTGTGATTGGTGTGTGTGTAATTGGTGTGTGTGATTTGTGTGTGTGTGTGTGATTGATTGGTGTTTGTGATTTGTGTGTGTGTGAGATTGGTGTGTGTGATTTGTGTGTGTGTGTGTGTGATTTGTGTGTGTGATTGATTGGTGTGTGTGATTTGTGTGTGTGTGTGTGATTGATTGGTGTTTGTGATTTGTGTGTGTGTGAGATTGGTGTGTGTGATTTGTGTGTGTGTGTGTGTGTGATTGATTGGTGTGTGTGATGTGTGTGTGTGATTTGTGTGTGTGTGTGTGTGTGATTGATTGGTGTGTGTGATGTGTGTGTGTGTGTGTGATTTGTGTGTGTGTGATTGGTGTGTGTGATTGATTGATTGTTGTGTGTGATTGATTGGTGTGTGTGATTGTTGTGTGTGATTGATTGGTGTGTGTGATTGGTGTGTGTGATTGGTGTGTGTGTGATTGGTGTGTGTGATGATTGGTGTGTGTGATGACTGGTGTGTGTGATGTGTGTGTGTGATGATTGGTGTGTGTGATGTGTGTGTGTGATGATTGGTGTGTGTGATGTGTGTGTGTGATGATTGGTGTGTGTGATTTGTGTGTGTGATTGATTGTTGTGTGTGATTGATTGGTGTGTGTGATTGATTGGTGTGTGTGATTGGTGTGTGTGATTGATTGGTGTGTGTGATTGGTGTGGGTGATGATTGGTGTGTGTGATTGGTGTGTGTGTGATTGGTGTGTGTGATTTGTGTGTGTGATTGATTGTTGTGTGTGATTGATTGGTGTGTGTGATTGATTGGTGTGTGTGATTGGTGTGTGTGATTGATTGGTGTGTGTGATTGATTGGTGTGTGTGATTGGTGTGGGTGATGATTGGTGTGTGTGATTGGTGTGGGTGATGATTGGTGTGTGTGATTGGTGTGTGTGTGATTGGTGTGTGTGATGATTGGTGTGTGTGATTGATTGGTGTGTGTGATTTGTGTGTGTGATTGATTGTTGTGTGTGATTGGTGTGTGTGATTGGTGTGTGTGATTGGTGTGTGTGATGATTGGTGTGTGTGATTTGTGTGTGTGATTGATTGTTGTGTGTGATTGGTGTGTGTGATTGGTGTGTGTGATTGGTGTGTGTGATGATTGGTGTGTGTGATTTGTGTGATTGATTTTTGTGAATGATTTGTGTGATTGTTTTGTGTGTATAATTTGTGTGATTGATTGACTTGTGTGATTGTGTTTTGTGATTGATATATATTTGTGAGTGATTTGTGTGATTGATTGATTTTTGTGAATGATTTGCATGATTAATTGATTTGTGTGTGATTGAGTGATTTGTGTGATTTATTGATTTGTGTGATTGATTGATTTTGTGTGTGATTTGTGTGATTGATTGATTTTGTGTGTGATTTGTATGTTGTGTTGTGTGATTGATTGATTTTGTGTGTGATTTGTGTGATCGATTGATTTTGTGAGTGATTTTATGAATTTTTCTGATCTGGTGCCTTTCCGATTTCTCCCTCGGGAAAAAGGATGTGCCTTCCTCACATATTGTTCGAGGGACTCGGCGTTGAAAGCACAGACTGCACTACATGAGCAGAAGACGCTGCCTGGGGTAAGTCTAAATGATAGCCACTGTGCAAGGTGTCCGATGGGTTTGAAGATGAAGAAATATTATTACACAGTGGCATCAGGGATGACAGGGTTTTGTTATTCATTTGTGGGATATGGGCGTCGTTGGCTGGGCCAGCATTTATGACCCATCCCTAGTTGCCCCTTGAGAAGGTGGGGGTGAGCTGCCCTCTTGAGCCGCTGCAGTCCACCTGCTGTGGGTTGACCCACAATGCCCTGAGGGAAGGAATTCCAGGATTCTGACCCAGCCACAGTGATGGAACGGTGATATACTTCCAAGATGGTGAGGAGCTCGGAGGAAAACTTGTTCCTATGTATCCGCTGTCCTGTCCTTCGAGACGGAGGTGGCTGTGGGTTTGGAAGGTGCTCTCCAAGGAGCTTTGGTAGTGCACAGTGTTGATACTGAGCGTCGGTGGTGGAGGGAGTGGATGTGGTGCCAATCAAGCTTTGTCCTGGATGGTGTGGGGCCTTTTGAGTGTTTGGAGCTGCCCCCGTCCAGGGCCAGTGGGGAGTGTTCCCTCACACTCCTGACTTGTGCCTTGTAGATGGCGGACAGGCTTTGGGGAGTCACTCGCTGTAAGATTCCCAGCCTCTGACCTGCTCTTGTAGCCACTGTGATGAGTCCAGTTGAGTGTCCTGTCAGTGGTAACCCCAAGGATGTCAAAAGTGGGGGGGAGGGGGGGCAATTCAGTGATGGTCAAGCCATTGACTGTCAAGGGGGTGATGGTTAGATTCTCTCTTAATGGAGAGATGGTCATTGTCTAGCATTTGCGTAGCATGATTGTCACTTGCCACTTGTTGGCCCATCCCTTCAGTCTTCACTGAATGGGATTGTCCTGGTTTTTATTCACAGGATGTGAGCACTGCCGGTGGGCTGAGCGTTTGCAAGCTCATCCTCAATTGCCCCTTGAACCGAATACCCCACCTGGGCCATCTGAGAAGGCAGTTCAAAGTCAATCCCCTTGCTGTGGGGCCTGGGGCCACCCAGACAGGGTCAGGACAGCCAATGCCCCCCACCGACCCCCCGTAAAGGGCATTAGTGACCCACGTGGACAAGCTTTCAATTTCTGAGTTTGAATTCTACCAGGAGAGAGGTGGTGGGATTTGAGCTCCTGTCCCACCACATGACAGCGTAAGCCTCTGGATTATTGCACCGCCTTAATTAGAGCAGGCAAAGTTAACGGGAGGTTTCACAGGGAAAAGTGCGCCAAGTGGCCAGTCTTCAAGGACTAATTACCGCTCTGTGCCACTAGGTCATCAGTCACTGGGTAAAGTACTGAGCAGCACGTGTTAGGGCCGACAGAGAGGCCGCGGAGGGAGATTTCACCAAACCGGGCCAGGGATGAGGCACAGAGAGACGAAGGGGGAGGCCAAGACAGGAGTGCTCAGAGGAAAAACTAGTGGATAGACAGAGTGAGAAAGAGAGAGAGAGAGAGAGTGAGCTAGACAAACAAGGACACACAGCCAAGAAACAGCAAGTCAGAAAGCATCATCAATCTAGGCACCGTCACCCTCTACCCGGTCCCAATGGTGTTTCACATCGGGAAGGAGGTGGGATATCCCGAAATAGGGATAGGTAAGACATGGTGTTAGAGAGACCTCTCCAGATACTGGAGAGTGTGTGTGTGTGTGTGTGTGACAGAGAGAGAGAGAGAGAGCGAGAGAGAGAGAGAGACCTCCCCAGATACTGGAGTGTGTGTGTGACAGAGAGAGAGAGAGAGAGCGAGAGACCTCCCCAGATACTGGAGTGTGTGTGTGTGTGTGTGGGGGAGAGAGAGAGAGAGAGACATCCCCAGGTACAGGAGTGTGTGTGTGTGAGATTCAGTGATGGTCAAGCCATTGAATGTCAAGGGGGTGATGGTTAGATTCTCTCTTAATGGAGAGATGATCATTGTCTAGCATTTGCGTAGCATGATTGTCACTTGCCACTTGTTGGCCCATCCCTTCAGTCTTCACTGAATGGGATTGTCCTGGTTTTTATTCACAGGATGTGGGCACTGCTGGTGGGCTGAGCGTTTGCAAGCTCATCCTCAATTGCCCCTTGAACCGAATACCCCACCTGGGCCATCTGAGAAGGCAGTTCAAAGTCAATCCCCTTGCTGTGGGGCCTGGGACCACCCAGACAGGGTCAGGACAGCCAATGTCACGCCCCCCCCCGTAAAGGGCATTAGTGACCCACGTGGACAAGCTTTCAATTTCTGAGTTTGAATTCTACCAGGAGAGAGGTGGTGGGATTTGAGCTCCTGTCCCACCACATGACAGCGTAAGCCTCTGGATTATGGAGTGTGTGTGTGAGAGAGAGAGGGGGGGTGTTAGAGAGACCTCCCCAGATACAGGAGTGTGTGTGTGAGAGAGAGGGGGGATGTTAGAGAGACCTCCCCAGGTACAGGAGTGTGTGTGTGTGAGAGAGAGAGTGGGGATGTTAGAGAGACCTCCCCAGGTACAGGAGTGTGTGTGTGTGAGAGAGAGGGGATGTTAGAGAGACCTCCCAAGGTACAGGAGTGTGTGTGTGTGTGTGAGAGAGAGGGGATGTTAGAGAGACCTCCCAAGGTACAGGAGTGTGTGTGTGTGAGAGAGAGGGGATGTTAGACAGACCTCCCAAGGTACAGGAGTGTGTGTGTGTGAGAGAGAGGGGATGTTAGAGAGACCTCCCAAGGTACAGGAGTGTGTGTGTGTGTGTGAGAGAGAGAGAGAGACCTCCCCAGGTACAGGAGTGTGTATGTGTGTGAGAGAGAGAGAGAGAGAGAGACCTCCCCAGGTACAGGAGTGTGTGTGTGTGAGAGAGAGAGGGGTTGTTAGAGAGACCTCCCCAGGTACAGGAGTGTGTGTGTGTGTGAGAGAGAGAGAGAGAGACCTCCCCAGATATAGGAGTGTGTGTGTGTGTGTGTGAGAGAGAGAGAGAGAGAGACCTCCCCAGGTACAGGAGTGTGTATGTGTGTGAGAGAGAGAGAGAGACCTCCCCAGGTACAGGAGTGTGTGTGTGTGTGAGAGAGAGGGGTTGTTAGAGAGACCTCTCCAGGTACAGGAGTGTGTGTGTGAGAGAGAGAGAGAGGGGATGTTAGAGAGACCTCCCCAGGTACAGGAGTGTGTGTGTGAGAGAGAGAGAGAGGGGATGTTAGAGAGACTTCCCCAGGTACAGGAGTGTGTGTGAGAGAGAGAGAGGGGATGTTAGAGAGACCTCCCCAGGTACAGGGGTTTGTGTGTGTGTGTGAGAGAGAGAGGGGATGTTAGAGAGACCTCCCCAGGTACAGGAGTGTGTGTGTGTGTGTGTGTGTGAGAGAGAGAGAGAGGGGGTGTTAGAGAGACCTCCCCAGGTACAGGAGTGTGTGTGTGTGAGAGAGAGAGAGAGATAGGTGGTTAGAGAGACCTCCCCAGGTACAGGAGTGTGTGTGTGTGTGTGTGAGAGAGAGGGGATGTTAGAGAGACCTCCCCAGGTACAGGAGTGTGTGTGTGAGGGAGAGAGAGAGGGGATGTTAGAGAGACCTCCCCAGGTACAGGAGTGTGTGTGTGTGAGAGAGAGGGGATGTTAGAGAGACCTCCCCAGGTACAGGAGTGTGTGTATGTGAGAGAGAGGGGATGTTAGAGAGACCTCCCCAGATACAGGAGTGTGTGTGAGTGAGAGAGAGAGAGGGGATGTTAGAGAGACCTCCCCAGGTACAGGAGTGTGTGTGTGTGTGTGTGTGTGTGTGAGAGAGAGAGAGAGGGGGTGTTAGAGAGACCTCCCCAGGTAGAGGAGTGTGTGTGTGTGAGAGAGAGAGAGAGATAGGTGGTTAGAGAGACCTCCCCAGGTACAGGAGTGTGTGTGAGAGAGAGAGAGACAGTGGGGATGTTAGAGAGACCTCCCCAGGTACAGGAGTGTGTGTGTGAGAGAGAGAGAGGGGGTGTTAGAGAGACCTCCCCAGGTACAGGAGTGTGTGTGTGTGTGAGAGAGAGAGGGGATGTTAGAGAGACCTCCCCAGGTACAGGAGTGTGTGTGTGAGAGAGAGAGAGGGGATGTTAGAGAGACCTCCCCAGGTACAGGAGTGTGTGTGTGTGTGTGAGAGAGAGAGAGAGAGAGGGGATGTTAGAGAGACCTCCCCAGGTACAGGAGTGTGTGTGTGTGAGAGAGAGGGGATGTTAGAGAGACCTCCCCAGGTACATGAGTGTGTGTGTGAGGGAGAGAGAGAGGGGATGTTAGAGAGACCTCCCCAGGTACAGGAGTGTGTGTGTGTGAGAGAGAGGGGGTGTTAGAGAGACCTCCCCAGGTACAGGAGTGTGTGTGTGTGAGAGAGAGAGGGGATGTTAGAGAGACCTCCCCAGGTACAGGAGTGTGTGTGTGTGAGAGAGAGAGGGGATGTTAGAGAGACCTCCCCAGATACAGGAGTGTGTGTGTGTGAGAGAGAGAGGGGATGTTAGAGAGACCTCCCCAGGTACAGGAGTGTGTGTGTGTGAGAGAGAGAGGGGATGTTAGAGAGACCTCCCCAGGTACAGGAGTGTGTGTGTGTGTGTGTGTGTGAGAGAGAGAGGGGATGTTAGAGAGACCTCCCCAGGTACAGGAGTGTGTGTGTGTGAGAGAGAGAGGGGATGTTAGAGAGACCTCCCCAGGTACAGGAGTGTGTGTGTGTGAGAGAGAGAGGGGGTGTTAGAGAGACCTCCCCAGGTACAGGAGTGTGTGTGTGAGAGAGAGAGGGGGTGTTAGAGAGACCTCCCCAGGTACAGGAGTGTGTGTGTGTGTGTGAGAGAGAGAGAGGGGATGTTAGAGAGACCTCCCCAGATACAGGAGTGTGTGTGTGTGAGAGAGAGAGGGGATGTTAGAGAGACCTCCCCAGGTACAGGAGTGTGTGTGTGTGAGAGAGAGGGGATGTTAGAGAGACCTCCCCAGGTACAGGAGTGTGTGTGTGAGAGAGAGAGGGGATGTTAGAGAGACCTCCCCAGGTACAGGAGTGTGTGTGAGAGAGAGAGTGGGGATGTTAGAGAGACCTCCCCAGATACAGGAGTGTGTGTGAGAGAGAGAGTGGGGATGTTAGAGAGACCTCCCCAGGTACAGGAGTGTGTGTGTGAGAGAGAGAGAGGGGATGTTAGAGAGACCTCCCCAGGTACAGGAGTGTGTGTGTGTGAGAGAGAGGGGATGTTAGAGAGACCTCCCCAGGTACAGGAGTGTGTGTGTGTGTGAGAGAGAGGGGATGTTAGAGAGACCTCCCCAGGTACAGGAGTGTGTGTGTGTGAGAGAGAGGGGATGTTAGAGAGACCTCCCCAGGTACAGGAGTGTGTGTGTGTGAGAGAGAGAGGGGATGTTAGAGAGACCTCCCCAGGTACAGGAGTGTGTGTGTGAGGGAGAGAGAGAGGGGATGTTAGAGAGACCTCCCCAGGTACAGGAGTGTGTGTGTGTGAGAGAGAGGGGATGTTAGAGAGACCTCCCCAGGTACAGGAGTGTGTGTATGTGAGAGAGAGGGGATGTTAGAGAGACCTCCCAAGGTACAGGGGTGTGTGTGTGTGAAAGAGAGAGAGGGGATGTTAGAGAGACCTCCCCAGGTACAGGAGTGTGTGTGAGAGAGAGAGAGGGGATGTTAGAGAGACCTCCCCAGGTACAGGAGTGTGTGTGTGTGTGTGAGAGAGAGAGAGGGGATGTTAGAGAGACCTCCCCAGGTACAGGAGTGTGTGTGTGAGAGAGAGAGAGGGGATGTTAGAGAGACCTCCCCAGGTACAGGAGTGTGTGTGTGTGTGTGAGAGAGAGAGAGGGGATGTTAGAGAGACCTCCCCAGGTACAGGAGTGTGTGTGTGTGTGAGAGAGAGAGAGAGAGGGGGTGTTAGAGAGACCTCCCCAGATACAGGAGTGTGTGTGAGAGAGAGAGAGACAGAGGGGATGTTAGAGAGACCTCCCCAGGTACAGGAGTGTGTGTGTGTGAGAGAGTGGGGATGTTAGAGAGACCTCCCCAGGTACAGGAGTGTGTGTGAGAGAGAGACAGAGGGGATGTTAGAGAGACCTCCCCAGGTACAGGAGTGTGTGTGTGAGAGAGAGAGAGGATGTTAGAGAGACCTCCCCAGGTACAGGAGTGTGTGTGTGTGAGAGAGAGAGGATGTTAGAGAGACCTCCCCAGGTACAGGAGTCTGTGTGTGAGAGAGAGAGGGGATGTTAGAGAGACCTCCCCAGATACAGGAGTGTGTGTGTGTGAGAGAGAGAGAGAGGGGATGTTAGAGAGACCTCCCCAGGTACAGGAGTGTGTGTGTGTGAGAGAGAGGGGATGTTAGAGAGACCTCCCCAGATACAGGAGTGTGTGTGTGAGGAGAGGTGATGTTAGAGAGACCTCCCCAGGTACAGGAGTGTGTGTGTGTGTGTGTGTGAGAGAGAGGGGGATGTTAGAGAGACCTCCCCAGGTACAGGAGTGTGTGTGTGTGTGAGAGAGGGGATGTTAGAGAGACCTCCCCAGGTACAGGAGTGTGTGTGTGAGAGAGAGAGAGGGGATGTTAGAGAGACTTCCCCAGGTACAGGAGTGTGTGTGTGTGAGAGAGAGAGAGAGGGGATGTTAGAAAGACCTCCCCAGGTACAGGAGTGTGTGTGTGTGAGAGAGAGAGAGAGGGGATGTTAGAAAGACCTCCCCAGGTACAGGAGTGTGTGTGTGAGAGAGAGGGGATGTGAGAGAGACCTCCCCAGGTACAGGAGTGTGTGTGTGTGAGAGAGAGAGGGGGGGTGTTAGAGAGACCTCCCCAGGTACAGGAGTGTGTGTGTGTGTGTGAGAGAGAGGGGATGTTAGAGAGACCTCCCCAGGTACAGGAGTGTGTGTGTGAGAGAGAGAGGGGGTGTTAGAGAGACCTCCCCAGGTACAGGAGTGTGTGTGTGTGAGAGAGAGAGAGGGGGTGTTAGAGAGACCTCCCCAGGTACAGGAGTGTGTGTGTGTGTGAGAGAGAGGGGATGTTCGAGAGACCTCCCCAGGTACAGGAGTGTGTGTGTGAGAGAGAGAGGGGGTGTTAGAGAGACCTCCCCAGGTACAGGAGTGTGTGTGTGTGTGTGTGTGTGTGAGAGAGAGGGGATGTTAGAGAGACCTCCCCAGGTACAGGAGTGTGTGTGTGAGAGAGAGAGGGGGTGTTAGAGAGACCTCCCCAGGTACAGGAGTGTGTGTGTGTGTGTGTGTGTTTGAGAGAGAGGGGATGTTAGAGAGACCTCCCCAGGTACAGGAGTGTGTGTGTGTGTGAGAGAGAGAGAGAGACGGGATGTTAGAGAGACCTCCCCAGGTACAGGAGTGTGTGTGTGTGTGAGAGTGGGGGGATGTTAGAGAGACCTCCCCAGGTACAGGAGTGTGTGTGTGTGTGAGAGAGAGAGAGAGACGGGATGTTAGAGAGACCTCCCCAGGTACAGGAGTGTGTGTGTGTGAGAGAGAGGGGATGTTAGAGAGACCTCCCCAGGTACAGGAGTGTGTGTGTGTGTGAGAGAGAGGGGATGTTAGAGAGACCTCCCCAGGTACAGGAGTGTGTGTGAGAGAGACAGAGGGGATGTTAGAGAGACCTCCCCAGGTACAGGAGTGTGTGTGTGTGTGAGAGAGAGGGGGTGTTAGAGAGACCTCCCCAGGTACAGGAGTGTGTGTGTGTGTGAGAGAGAGAGAGAGAGGGGATGTTAGAGAGACCTCCCCAGGTACAGGAGTGTGTGTGTGTGAGAGAGAGGGGATGTTAGAGAGACCTCCCCAGGTACAGGAGTGTGTGTGTGTGTGAGAGAGAGGGGATGTTAGAGAGACCTCCCCAGGTACAGGAGTGTGT
>NW_028270188.1:49069060-49114060 GCF_037043375.1 Chiloscyllium plagiosum
CGCAGTACAGCCAATTCACGTGGACGAAACGCGCGTTAGAGCAGGATGACCTCTATTCCCAAAAGCGGCCTAACCAATGTCCTGTACAGCCGCAACATGACCTCCCAACTCCTGGACTCAATACTCTGACCAATAAAGGAAAGCATACCAAACACCTCCTTCACTATCCTATCTACCTGCGCCTCCACTTTCAGGGAGCTATGAACCTGCACTCCCAAGGTCTCTTCATTCAGCAACCCTCCCCAGGACCTGACCATTAAGTCTTGCCCTGGTCTGCCTTTCCAAAATGCAGCCCCTCACATGTATGTGGATGCTGGTACCAGTACACCGTTTAAAATGTACCTGGATGGGTACATGGATAAGAAGGGTTCCGAGGGAGATGTGGGCCTGGTTCAGCTTGGGAGACCTGGCCGGTATGGATGGGTTGGGCTGATACCACTGTTTCCATGCCGACTCTTAGCTGCTGTTCTAAGGAGGTCACTAACCCACTTAAAAAGGTGATTAATGAGCTGCCTAAAATAACACCAGGATTTCCGACCGCGTCCATTAGCTGAATTGCTTTGGGCAGATCGACAAGCGTTAGTCCCAGAGACAGGTCTGTACCCTCCCCCCTCCCCACCCTCCGCAACATTCCAAACGGATTTAATTTGATTCGATTTAGTACTGACACACGTACCCAGGAGCAGTGAGACATTTTGTGTGTAGTACACGCGGATCATACCATCAGATGGTGACTAAACAGAGAGAGGAATAAAATGTTACAAGAAGGTGCCCCTGACATTCCTTTTAAATCTTTCCCCTCTCACCTTAAATGGGCGGCACGATGTCTCAGTGGTTAGCACTGCTGCCTCACGGCGCCAGGGACCCAGGTTCGATTCCCCCCTCGGGCAATTGTCTGTGTGGAGTTTGCACATTCTCCCCCGTGTCTGCATGGGTTTCCTCCGGGTGCTCCGGTTTCCTCCCACAGTCCAAAGATGTGCAATTTAGGGTGGATTGGCCATGCTAAATTACCCATAGTGTCCAGGGATGTGCAGGTTAGGGTGGATTGGCCGTGGGAAATTGTCCCATAGTGTCCAGGGATGTACAGGTTAGGGTGGGATTGGCCGTGGGAAATTGTCCCATAGTGCCCAGGGATGTGCAGGTTAGGGTGGATTGGCCGTGGGAAATTGTCCCAAAGTGCCCAGGGATGTGCAGGTTAGGGTGGATTGGCCGTGGGAAATTGTCCCATAGTGTCCAGGGATGTGCAGGTTAGGGTGGATTGGCCGTGGGAAATTGTCCCATAGTGTCCAGGGATGTGCAGGTTAGGGTGGATTGGCCGTGGGAAATTGTCCCATAGTGTCCAGGGATGTACAGGTTAGGGTGGATTGGCCGTGGGAAATTGTCCCAAAGTGCCCAGGGATGTGCAGGTTAGGGTGGATTGGCCGTGGGAAATTGTCCCATAGTGTCCAGGGATGTGCAGGTTAGGGTGGATTGGCCATGGGAAATTGTCCCATAGTGCCCAGGGATGTGCAGGTTAGGGTGGATTGGCCGTGGGAAATTGTCCCATAGTGCCCAGGGATGTGCAGGTTAGGGTGGATTGGCCCCCTCCCTCCCTCTCTCACTCCCCCTCGCTCCCTCTCTCAATCTCTCTCTCCCTCCCTCCCTCACTCCCCCTCCCTCCATCCCTATCTCACTCTCCCTCCCTCCCTCCCTCACTCCCCCTCCCTCCCTCCCTCTCTCACTCCCCCTCCCTCCCTCTCTCTCCCTCTCTCTCCCCCTCTCTCTCACTCCCTCTCTCACTCTCCCTACCTCCCTCTCTCTCATTCTCCCACCCTCTCTCTCTCTCTCTCTCACTCCCCTTCCCTCCCTCTCTCACTCCCCCCTTCCTCTCTCACTCTGCCTCCCTCTTTCTCTCACCCCCCCTCCCTCTCCCACTCTCTCTCTTTCTCCCTCTCTCCCTCTCTCTCATTCCCCCTCCCTCCCTCTCCCATGCTCCCTTTCTCTCTCTCACTCCCCCTCCCTCCCACCCTCCCTCTCTCACAACCCCTCCGTCTCTCACTCTCCCTCTCTCTCTCCCCCTCCTTCCCTCTCTCACTCCCCCCCCTCTCTCACTCCCTCTCCCCCTCCCTCTCTCACTCTCCCACCCTCCCTCTCTCTCTCTCTCACTCCCGCTCCCTCCCACCTCCCTCTCTCACTCTCCCACCCTCCCTCTCTCTCTCTCACTCCCGCTCCCTCCCACCTCCCTCTCTCATTCTCCCACCCTCCCTCTCTCCCTCTCCCTCTCCCTCCCTCTCTCTTCTCTCTCACTCCCCCCTACCTCTCTCACTCTCCCTCTCTCACTCTCCCACCCTCCCTCTCTCTCTCTCTCTCTCTCTCACTCCCTGGGTTTGCCAGGTTTGATGAGGGATGGAGGGGATGATGATGTTGATACTGGTTTCTAAGTGACCCTGATTGACATGGTAACGGCCCTCGTGGGAAAAGCTGGCTGGGTATTAGCAGCAAACAAACAGACAGTGCAGGAGTGCCAGCACGGATCGCGAGGCACACGACAGCACAGCTAATTAAGGGAATCAGAACAGCTTTTTATTCAATCTATCAAGAGCGATTAGCCCTCACAGACATTACCTCTGGGGTGTTGTGTACAGATTTGGGTAGCCCCAGCCTCTCACTGAGAATGTACACTGAGCAGAGAGATCACTACAGTCTCTCCCTCTGCTACCTGTTCTCCACACGGGCTGCAAACCAGTCCGTCAAAGCTCAACACTGCTGTCGTATCGACGGAGAGTGTCCAGGATGGGGCTCTGCACTTTTTCCAAACAAAATAACCACAGGCAGACTGTTCCAGACTGAACACATGACGCTGCGTGCAGACTGTTCCAGACTGAACACACGATGCTGCGAGCAGACTGTTCCAGACTGAACACACGATGCTGCGTGCAGACTGTTACAGACTGAACACACGATGCTGCGTGCAGACTGTTACAGACTGAACACACAATGCTGCGTGCAGACTGTTACAGACTGAACATACGATGCTGCGTGCAGACTGTTACAGACTGAACACACGATGCTGCGTGCAGACTGTTACAGACTGAACACACGATGCTGCGTGCAGACTGTTACAGACTGAACACACAATGCTGCGTGCAGACTGTTACAGACTGAACATACGATGCTGCGTGCAGACTGTTACAGACTGAACACACGATGCTGCGTGCAGACTGTTACAGACTGAACACACGACGCTGCGTGCAGACTGTTACAGACTGAACACACAATGCTGCGTGCAGACTGTTACAGACTGAACACACGATGCTGCGTGCAGACTGTTACAGACTGAACACACGACGCTGCGTGCAGACTGTTACAGACTGAACACACAATGCCCCGTGCACACTGTTACAGACTGAACATACGATGCTGCGTGCAGACTGTTACAGACTGAACACACGATGCTGCGTGCAGACTGTTACAGACTGAACACACGACGCTGCGTGCAGACTGTTACAGACTGAACACACAATGCTGCGTGCAGACTGTTACAGACTGAACATACGATGCTGCGTGCAGACTGTTACAGACTGAACACACGACGCTGCGTGCAGACTGTTACAGACTGAACACACGACGCTGCGTGCAGACTGTTACAGACTGAACACACGACGCTGCGTACAGACTGTTACAGACTGAACACACGATGCTGCGTGCAGACTGTTACAGCCTGAACACACGATGCTGCGTGCAGACTGTTCCAGACTGAACACACGACGCTGCGTACAGACTGTTACAGACTGAACACACGACGCTGCGTACAGACTGTTACAGACTGAACACACGACGCTGCGTGCAGACTGTTCCAGACTGAACACACGACGCTGCGTACAGACTGTTCCAGATTGAACACACGACGCTGCGTACAGACTGTTACAGACTGAACACATGATGCTGCGTACAGATTGTTACAGACTGAACACATGATGCTGCGAGCAGACTGTTACAGACTGAACACACGATGCTGCGTACAGACTGTTCCAGACTGAACACACGACGCTGCGTGCAGACTGTTACAGGCTGAACACACGATGCTGCGTGCACACTGTTACAGGCTGAACACACGATGCTGCGTACAGACTGTTACAGACTGAACACACAATGCCCCGTGCACACTGTTACAGGCTGAACACATGACGCTGCGTGCACACTGTTACAGACTGAACACACGATGCTGCGAGCAGACTGTTACAGACTGAACACACGACGCTGCGTGCACAATGTTACAGACTGAACACACAATGCCCCGTGCACACTGTTACAGACTGAACACAGTATGCTGCGTGCAGACTGTTACAGACTGAACACACGATGCTGCGTGCAGACTGTTACAGACTGAACACACGATGCTGCGTGCAGACTGTTACAGACTGAACACACGATGCTGCGTGCAGACTGTTACAGACTGAACACACGACGCTGCGTGCCGACTGTTACAGCCTGAACACACGACGCTGCGTACAGACTGAACACACGACGCTGCGTACAGACTGTTACAGACTGAACACACGACGCTGCGTACAGACTGTTCCAGATTGAACACACGACGCTGCGTACAGACTGTTACAGACTGAACACACGACGCTGCGTACAGACTGTTACAGACTGAACACACGACGCTGCGTACAGACTGTTACAGACTGAACACACGACGCTGCGTGCAGACTGTTCCAGACTGAACACACGACGCTGCGTACAGACTGTTACAGACTGAACACATGATGCTGCATGCACACTGTTACAGCCTGAACACACGATGCTGCGTGCCGACTGTTACAGCCTGAACACACGACGCTGCGTACAGACTGTTACAGACTGAACACACGACGCTGCGTACAGACTGTTACAGACTGAACACACGACGCTGCGTACAGACTGTTCCAGATTGAACACACGACGCTGCGTACAGACTGTTACAGACTGAACACACGACGCTGCGTACAGACTGTTACAGACTGAACACACGACGCTGCGTACAGACTGTTACAGACTGAACACACGACGCTGCGTGCAGACTGTTCCAGACTGAACACACGACGCTGCGTACAGACTGTTACAGACTGAACACATGATGCTGCATGCAGACTGTTACAGACTGAACACACGACGCTGCGTACAGACTGTTCCAGATTGAACACACGACGCTGCGTACAGACTGTTACAGACTGAACACATGATGCTGCGTACAGACTTACAGACTGAACACATGATGCTGCGAGCAGACTGTTACAGACTGAACACACGATGCTGCGTACAGACTGTTCCAGACTGAACACACGACGCTGCGTACAGACTGTTACAGGCTGAACAAACGATGCTGCGTGCAGACTGTTACAGACTGAACACACGACGCTGCGTACAGACTGTTACAGGCTGAACACACGATGCTGCGTGCAGACTGTTACAGACTGAACACACGACGCTGCGTACAGACTGTTACAGGCTGAACACACGATGCTGCGTGCAGACTGTTACAGGCTGAACACACGATGCTGCGTACAGACTGTTCCAGACTGAACACACGACGCTGCGTACAGACTGTTACAGGCTGAACACACGATGCTGCGTGCAGACTGTTACAGACTGAACACACGATGCTGCGTACAGACTGTTCCAGACTGAACACACGACGCTGCGTACAGACTGTTACAGGCTGAACACACGATGCTGCGTACAGACTGTTCCAGACTGAACACACGACGCTGCGTACAGACTGTTACAGACTGAACACACGATGCTGCGTGCAGACTGTTACAGGCTGAACACATGACGCTGCGTGCACACTGTTACAGACTGAACACACGATGCTGCGTGCAGACTGTTACAGACTGAACACACAACGCTGCGTATAGACTGTTACAGACTGAACACACAATGCCCCGTGCACACTGTTACAGGCTGAACACATGACGCTGCGTGCACACTGTTACAGACTGAACACACGATGCTGCGTGCACACTGTTACAGACTGAACACACGATGCTGCGTGCACACTGTTACAGACTGAACACACGATGCTGCGTGCACACTGTTACAGACTGAACACAGTATGCTGCGTGCAGACTGTTACAGACTGAACACACGATGCTGCGTGCAGACTGTTACAGACTGAACACACGATGCTGCATGCCGACTGTTACAGACTGAACACACGATGCTGCGTACAGACTGTTACAGGCTGAACACACGATGCTGCGTGCACAATGTTACAGACAACACACGACGATGCGTGCAGACTGTTACAGACTGAACACACGACGCTGCGTACAGACTGTTACAGACTGAACACACGATGCTGCGTGCACACTGTTACAGACTGAACACACGATGCTGCGTGCACACTGTTACAGACTGAACACAGTATGCTGCGTGCAGACTGTTACAGACTGAACACACGATGCTACGTGCAGACTGTTACAGACTGAACACACGATGCTGCGTGCACAATGTTACAGACAACACACGACGATGCGTGCAGACTGTTACAGACTGAACACACGACGCTGCGTACAGACTGTTACAGACTGAACACACGACGCTGCGTGCAGACTGTTCCAGACTGAACACACGACGCTGCGTACAGACTGTTACAGACTGAACACATGATGCTGCATGCAGACTGTTACAGACTGAACACACGACGCTGCGTACAGACTGTTCCAGATTGAACACACGACGCTGCGTACAGACTGTTACAGACTGAACACATGATGCTGCGTACAGACTTACAGACTGAACACATGATGCTGCGAGCAGACTGTTACAGACTGAACACACGATGCTGCGTACAGACTGTTCCAGACTGAACACACGACGCTGCGTACAGACTGTTACAGACTGAACACACGATGCTGCGTGCAGACTGTTACAGGCTGAACACACGACGCTGCGTGCAGACTGTTACAGACTGAACACACGACGCTGCATACAGACTGTTACAGACTGAACACATGATGCTGCATGCAGACTGTTACAGACTGAACACACGACGCTGCGTACAGACTGTTCCAGATTGAACACACGACGCTGCGTACAGACTGTTACAGACTGAACACATGATGCTGCGTACAGACTTACAGACTGAACACATGATGCTGCGAGCAGACTGTTACAGACTGAACACACGATGCTGCGTACAGACTGTTCCAGACTGAACACACGACGCTGCGTACAGACTGTTACAGACTGAACACACGATGCTGCGTGCAGACTGTTACAGGCTGAACACATGACGCTGCGTGCACACTGTTACAGACTGAACACACGATGCTGCGTGCAGACTGTTACAGACTGAACACACAATGCCCCGTGCACACTGTTACAGGCTGAACACATGACGCTGCGTGCACACTGTTACAGACTGAACACACGACGCTGCGTGCAGACTGTTCCAGACTGAACACACGACGCTGCGTACAGACTGTTACAGACTGAACACATGATGCTGCATGCAGACTGTTACAGACTGAACACACGACGCTGCGTACAGACTGTTCCAGATTGAACACACGACGCTGCGTACAGACTGTTACAGACTGAACACATGATGCTGCGTACAGACTTACAGACTGAACACATGATGCTGCGAGCAGACTGTTACAGACTGAACACACGATGCTGCGTACAGACTGTTCCAGACTGAACACACGACGCTGCGTACAGACTGTTCCAGATTGAACACACGACGCTGCGTACAGACTGTTACAGACTGAACACATGATGCTGCGTACAGACTTACAGACTGAACACATGATGCTGCGAGCAGACTGTTACAGACTGAACACACGATGCTGCGTACAGACTGTTCCAGACTGAACACACGACGCTGCGTACAGACTGTTACAGACTGAACACACGATGCTGCGAGCAGACTGTTACAGACTGAACACACGATGCTGCGTACAGACTGTTCCAGACTGAACACACGACGCTGCGTACAGACTGTTACAGACTGAACACACGATGCTGCGTGCAGACTGTTACAGGCTGAACACACGACGCTGCGTGCAGACTGTTACAGACTGAACACACGACGCTGCGTACAGACTGTTACAGACTGAACACATGATGCTGCATGCAGACTGTTACAGACTGAACACACGACGCTGCGTACAGACTGTTCCAGATTGAACACACGACGCTGCGTACAGACTGTTACAGACTGAACACATGATGCTGCGTACAGACTTACAGACTGAACACATGATGCTGCGAGCAGACTGTTACAGACTGAACACACGATGCTGCGTACAGACTGTTCCAGACTGAACACACGACGCTGCGTACAGACTGTTCCAGATTGAACACACGACGCTGCGTACAGACTGTTACAGACTGAACACATGATGCTGCGTACAGACTTACAGACTGAACACATGATGCTGCGAGCAGACTGTTACAGACTGAACACACGATGCTGCGTACAGACTGTTCCAGACTGAACACACGACGCTGCGTACAGACTGTTACAGACTGAACACACGATGCTGCGTGCAGACTGTTACAGGCTGAACACATGACGCTGCGTGCACACTGTTACAGACTGAACACACGACGCTGCGTATAGACTGTTACAGACTGAACACACAATGCCCCGTGCACACTGTTACAGGCTGAACACATGACGCTGCGTGCACACTGTTACAGACTGAACACACGATGCTGCGTGCACACTGTTACAGACTGAACACACGATGCTGCGTGCCGACTGTTACAGACTGAACACACGATGCTGCGTGCACACTGATACAGACTGAACACAGTATGCTGCGTGCAGACTGTTACAGACTGAACACACGATGCTGCGTACAGTCTGTTACAGACTGAACACACGATGCTGCGTGCCGACTGTTACAGACTGAACACACGATGCTGCGTACAGACTGTTACAGGCTGAACACACGATGCTGCGTGCACAATGTTACAGACAACACACGACGATGCGTGCAGACTATTACAGACTGAACACACGATGCTGCGTGCAGACTGTTACAGACTGAACACACGATGCTGCGTGCAGACTGTTACAGACTGAACACATGATGCTGCGTGCAGACTGTTACAGACTGAACACACGATGCTGCGTGCAGACTGTTACAGACTGAACACACGATGCTGCGTGCAGACTGTTACAGACTGAACACATGATGCTGTGTGCACAATGTTACAGACTGAACACACGATGCTGGGTGCACACTGTTACAGACTGAACACACGATGCTACGTGCAGACTGTTACAGACTGAACACACGATGCTGCGTGCAGACTGTTACAGACTGAACACACGATGCTGGGTGCACACTGTTACAGACTGAACACACGATGCTACGTGCAGACTGTTACAGACTGAACACACGATGCTGCGTGCAGACTGTTACAGACTGAACACACGATGCTGCGTGCAGACTGTTACAGACTGAACACACGATGCTGCGTGCACAATGTTACAGACTGAACACACGATGCTGCGTGCAGACTGTTACAGGCTGAACACACGATGCTGCGTGCACAATGTTAGAGACTGAACACACGATGCTGCGTGCAGACTGTTACAGGCTGAACACACGATGCTGCGTGCAGACTGTTACAGCCTGAACACACGATGCTGCGTGCAGACTGTTACAGGCTGAACACACGACGCTGCGTGCAGACTGTTACAGACTGAACACACGATGGTGCGTGCAGACTGTTACAGGGTGAACACACGACGCTGCGTGCAGACTGTTACAGGCTGAACACACGACGCTGCGTGCACACTGTTACAGACTGAACACACGATGCTGCGTGCAGACTGTTACAGACTGAACACACGACGGTGCGTGCAGACTGTTACAGGGTGAACACACGACGCTGCACACAGACCGTTCCAGACTGAACAGAGTGCAGCACGATGAAACAATTAGAAACAACTCACAGCAGATCAGTCACCGAATTATACACTGAACACAATACCACTCAAACACAATTCCAGACTGAGCACTGCACAGCAGCATGAGACAGCTCCACCTGATGGAGCGAGATCAATCTGAGTTGAGAAACTCCCCTTCATATTCTGAAAGGCTGACTTTGTGAATCTCAATCTCCCACTTTTAACCACAATTTAAACTCACTCTTTCTCTCTGTCTCTCTCTACTTCTCTCCTCTTGCAATCTTTTTTCTGACTCGCTCCTTTCACATTCTCTCTCTCTCTCTCACATTTTAATTGTGTGTAAGTTTGATGGTGTAAGTTCGGTCCAGTTTATTGCATTTTCTGACCCTGCCCCCCAGCCCCCAATTCCCGCCGCCGCCCCACCCCCCCCCCCCCCCCCAACCACCACCACCCAAACCTCCTTCCTGTCTCGCTGACTCCCGCGCATGCCTAGGTTTGGATTAAGCCTGTGGTGTGTGGCTGATGTGTGTCAGGAGCAAAGTGGATTAGGGCGCCGCTTAAAGGCAGCTTAGTGTGTCAGGGCTGCAAGGCGATTAGTGGTTCCAAGAGCGACCTGCTGGCTGTTGATCTCAAGCTGCTGCAGGGCAGGGCCTGGCGTGGAGGTAACACCACGGCTGCCTCTCCTCGACCTCCCCGCTACACCTGGCAATCTGCATTTCCGTAGCGCCTTTGACAGCACCAGAAGTCCCAAGGTGCCTCGTGGGCGAGGGAGGGATTGTGGGATTTGGCAAAACTGAGCGGTGGACGGGAAACGGAGAGGGAGATTTCGGCCCAAGAGGGTTTTTTTTTTACACAGAGGGAGGACGTTGCAGAGCTCAGGGGCACCCCACCTTCCCCATTCCCCATGACCCCAGGATTGACCTCAGAGAATACAAAGACTGCCATGTCCCTAGCCATCCGTTTTCCTGGTCAGTAACTGTCTCACACTGCTCTCTCTTGCCCTTGTTAGGGTAAGGACTGGGGGAGTCAGATCACCCACAGCAAGCTCCCACTGTCCAAAGGTGTGCAGGGCAGGGTGGATTGGCCCAGGGGGAAATTGTCCCATAGTGCCCAGGGATGTGCAGGTTAGGGTGGATTGGCCCAGGGGGAAATTGTCCCACAGTGCCCAGGGATGTGCAGGTTAGGGTGGATTGGCCCAGGGGGAAATTGTCCCATAGTGCCCAGGGATGTGCAGGTTAGGGTGGATTGGCCCAGGGGGAAATTGTCCCATAGTGCCCAGGGATGTGCAGGTTAGGGTGGATTGGCAGTGGGAAATTGTCCCATACTGCCCAGGGATGTGCAGGTTAGGGTGGATTGGCCATGGGAAATTGTCCCATAGTGCTCAGGGATGTGCAGGTTAGGGTGGATTGGCCATGGGAAATTGTCCCATAGTGCCCAGGGATGTGCAGGTTAGGGTGGATTGGCCGTGGGAAATTGTCCCATAGTGCCCAGGGATGTGCAGGTTAGGGTGGATTGGCCATGGGGAATTGTCCCATAGTGCCCAGGGATGTGCAGGTTAGGGTGGATTGGCCCATGGGGAATTGTCCCATAGTGCCCAGGGATGTGCAGGTTAGGGTGGATTGGCCCATGGGGAATTGTCCCATAGTGCCCAGGGATGTGCAGGTTAGGGTGGGTTGGCCGTGGGAAATGCAGGGTTAGAGGGTGGGGGTGTGCGTCAGGGCGGGATGTGTTTTGGAGGGGTGGTGTGGACTCAATGGGCTGCTTCCCCACTGTCGGGACTCTGTGATTCTCCGAGAGCTGATGAGGTGATGGCCCAGACCATCTTCCTCCCACCATGTCGATCGAGGGAAACGTGTCCCTGCCAGGACTGGGCGGGACGAAAATCCCCCATCCCTCCCCCCCCCTACTCCCCCCAGAAGAGTGACCGTTGACAGTCCGCAGAAAGGCAGGTGTGGAAGCCCTCTGACAGTGCAGCATTCCACCGATACTGTCCAGCTCTGTTGCCCAGGCACACACTGGTGGTACGGACGGATCAGAATCCCTCACAGTATTTTCGGAAGATAGTCTCGACCCAAAACCTTTCTTGTTTTTAAGCCAAATGTACCTTGCGTGTTCCAGAACAACTGGTCAAAGTGATGTTAAGCAGAACGCTATTTATTTCAACACTGTAGTTAAAATGCAACCAGAGGGATAGGAATTTAGAACAACTTAACTCTTTTGGAAAACCTAACGGAATAACAGGTCCGTTGACTGCTGCTAATTAACTGTTCCAGTGTTGACACCGGCCCGTACACACTCCCCATTGGCAAAAAAAACCCGGCAAATTCAGCCGCTAGTTCTGACATGCAGTTCTCCACTCCAGGAGGAAGAGAGCGCAGCAGCCAGGAGGCTGAGGTTTGCTGCCATTTCCAACTCTGTTGAGACCCTGACTAGTTTCTGATGGTACTCATAAATCCCGATCCTGTGAGACTGGGCACCCCCATTCTGGCAGGGTTTGGCACGGTGGCTCAGTGGTTAGCACCGCTGCCTCACAGCCCCAAGGGACCCAGGTTCGGATCCCAGCCTCGGGCGACTGTCTGTGTGGAGTTTGCACATTTTTGCCCGTCGCGTTAGTCAGAGGGAAATGAGTCTGGGTGGGTTACTCTTCGGAGGACTTGTTATGTCAAAGGGCCTGTTTCCACACCGTAGGGAATGTAATAAAAGGCTGAATGGCAAATAAAAGACCCCACGACCTCCCAAGCTGTTTACTCCTGTGGTTCTGTTGGAGTGCTCAGCGCCTCTACCTTACAACCTCTCTTCCAAAAAAAAAAGACAAAAACAGGACAAGATACTCCCTCCTACATTCACAGCAGCGTTCGGCAGGAGCGTAGTTGGAGTGCTGAATGCAGTTTCAGTCCCCACATCCTGTGGGGAAGAATTTACTCATGCTGGAGGCTGGACAGTGAAGAATTGCCGAATTCTCAGAGCTTGGAAACAGACCCTTCGGTCCCACCGGTCTGTGCTGACCAAACGTCTCAATCTGACCCTGTCCCATTTGCCAGTATCTCTCTGAACCCTGACTGTTCACGTACCCGTCCATCCACTGGGTCAGAGGAAGTGAGCGTATGGCCAATATTGAGAGTCATAGAGATATGTAACAGACAACTCATCCATGCTGACTGATATCTTAAACTAATCTAGTCCCGTTTGCCAGCGCTTGGCCCTCGAAACTCTTGCCATTCATGTCCCTATCCATCAATTGGGTTACAGGAAGTGAGCGTACATCCAGTGTTGAGAGGGCTCGGCCTGCAGACGCTGGAAATCAGAGTCTCGATCAGAGAGTGGTGCTGGAAGAGCACAGCAGGTCAGGCAGCATCCCGAGGAGCAGGAAAATCGTGGAAATCAGGAATCTGGCTTTGGTCCGATTTTCCTGCTCGGATGCTGTGCTTTTCCAGCACCACACGCTGATCCAGAATTGAGAGGTTGACTATACAGTGCGTGAAGGTGCATGACAAGGAGTGATGACTTGGAGATGTCGGTGTTGGACTGGGGTGTACAAAGTTAAAAATCAGAGCTTAAAAATGTGTTGCTGGAAAAGCGCAGCAGGTCAGGCAGCATCAAAGGAGCAGGAGAATCGACGTTTCGGGCATAAGCCCTTTTTCAGGAAGCTTATGCCCGAAACGTCGATTCTCCTGCTCCTTGGATGCTGCCTGACCTGCTGCGCTTTTCCAGCAACACATTTTTAAGCTCTGATCTCCAGCATCTGCAGTCCTCACTTTCTCAAAGTTAAAAATCACACAACCCCAGGTTATAGTCCAACAGGTTTAATTGGAAGCACTAGCTTTCGGAGCGACGCTCCTTCATCAGGTGACAGTGGAGGGCTCGATCGTAACACAGAATTTATAGCAAAAATTTACAGTGTGATGTAACTGAAATTATACATTGAAGAATTGATTGTCTGTTAAGCCTTTCATCTGTTAGAATACAGTGATAGTTTCACTTCTTTCATGTGTAAATCACAAAACCTTTATTTAAAGTTACATTCTCGGGTTAGCTGTTAACAATGGTGATAGCTAGACAATATGTTGACGGTGTTAGCCCCCTGTGTTCTCTGTCTATGACCTGATGTTTAGATTGATTCTAATCTAAAAAGTGAGATAACAGAGTTTTACATAAATTCATGCAGTTTTTGAGCTCAGAGTTCGACATGAATGTATGTGGTTTTTGAGCAAAGTGCAATGTAACTCTGAAAGTACCAAAAACATTCACCACACAAAATATATGTGTGCATGTGGGTCTTTGTCTGTCTGTGTGTGTGTCTGTCTGGGGTGGGGGTAGTGAGTGTGAGAAAGTGTGTGGGTGTGTGTATGTGTGTAGTGAGTGCAGAGTGTCTTAAGTCTGTGAGGGGGTGCATGTGTGAGTGTGGGAGTGTGTGTGTCTATAAGGGTGTGTGTGGGTGTCTGTGTGCGCGTCTGTGTGTATCTGTGTCCGTGTGTATGTGTGTGTAGGAATATGTGTGTGTGTGTGTGTGTAGGAATATCTGTGTGTGTGTGTGTGTAGGAATATCTGTGTGTGTGTGTAGTGCAATGCAATGGTGGTCACCTGTAATGTGACATGAACCCAAGGTCCCGGTTGAGGCCCTCCCTATGGGTACTTAGCTAAGCTGAGCAGGACTGGTTATTCAGTCCTGCTCTGCCTGTCAATACTATCACATTTGATCGTCTGACTCAGCTCCCCCCCCCACCCTGCTTTCTTCCCTTCGGACTATATTCAAGTCCTTCTTGAGGACATTCGGCCCTGACCGCCCTGTGCCACAGGCTCCCCCACTCTCTGGGTGAAGACCTTTCTCCTCCATCTCAGTCCCACCCCGTCTCGTTCAGACTGTGACCCCCTCCCCTCTGCAGCTCTGGGCTCTCTCTCCGGTTATCAGGAATATCCTTCCCGCCCAGTCCCTGTTAGCATTTTACAGGTTTCTGGGTCCATGGCGAATCAGTCAGGATTGTACTGAAGCCTCCTGACAAACACTGCTCCAGTACGCCTCTGCGTTCAAACAGACTCTCCTGGTCTCATATATCACACACAATGCAGTGCTCCCAGCTACAATAAGGGGGACAGGCAGCAGAGAGGGAGGGAAAACAGAGAGAGAAGGATGGGGGGCACAGAGAGAGAGAGAGAGGGAGATAAACGATCGAGAGAGGAACAGAGAGAGAGAGAGAGATAGAGAGAGATAGAGATGAGGAAGAGAGGGACAGACAGAAAAGAGAGAGAAAGAAAACCAAGATGGGGGAGAAACAGGGACAGAGAGAGAGAAACTAGAGAGAGACAGAGAGAGAGAGAAAAACTAGAGAGAGACAGAGACAGAGAGGGACAGGAATAGAGAGAGAGAGAGAGAGAAACTAGAGAGAGACAGAGACAGAGAGGGACAGGGATAGAGAGAGAGAGAGAAACTAGAGAGAGACAGAGACAGAGAGAGAAACTAGAGAGAGACAGAGACAGAGAGGGACAGGGATAGAGAGAGAGAGAAACTAGAGAGAGACAGAGACAGAGAGGGACAGGGATAGAGAGAGAGAGAGAGAGAGAGAGAGAAACTAGAAAGAGACAGAGGCAGAGAGAGAAACTAGAGAGAGACAGAGAGGGACAGGAATAGAGCGAGAGAGAAATAGACAAGTGAGAGACAGAGGGACAGAGAGAGGGACAGACAGAGACGAGAGAGAGAGAAAGGGACAGACAGAGACGAGAGGGCACAGACAGAGAGAGAGAGGGACAGACAGAGAGAGAAATAGACAAGTGAGAGACAGAGGGACAGAGACAGAGAGAGGGACAGACAGAGACGAGAGAGAGAGGGACAGACAGAGACGAGAGGGCACAGACAGAGAGGGGGAAAGAGAGTCTATAGAGGGACAGAGACAGAGAGGGACAGGAGTAAAGCAAGAAAGAGACAGACAAATTAGGAAGGGAGAGAGAGGGACAGACAGAAGAGAGAAATAGACAACTGAGAGTCAGAGGGACAGAGAGGTGGGGAAGGACAGTCAGAGAGGTGGTGGGGGGGTGGGGGGGGAGGGGAGGTGAGAAGGTGTGTGAGACAGGGAGAACTCTTCCTCGTGCCAGCTGAACAGCAAAATCCGAATGAGAGGAATAAGGTTGTGCCGTTTCTGTGGGAGGTGGGAGAGCCATGGCCTGACTGTTGTCAGGAACATCTGAGGAGTGCAAACCACCATTGACATGAAAGCTGTGCCAGGGAGGTATACTCAGGGAGCAGTTTGAGATGCTGTGACTGAAAAGGAAACAGAGCTCTGTGCTATATCCACAAGGTAAGACCTCCCCTTGGGGACCTGGAATCAAAAACAGAGAAACTCTTGTTCAACAAAAGGTATTTAGGGATATGGCCCCAAGGAAATATACTAGGTTAAGCCACAGATCAGCAGCGATCTCATTGAAAGGTGGAATAGGCTTGGGATGCCCTCCTGTTTGATCTTACTGTCTCTCCCTCTCTCTCTCTTTCACCCTCTCTCTCTGGCTCTGTTTTTGTACACGCTCCCCGGTCCCATATTATCACACACACGAGGCAGTTCACTCAAGCCCAACAAAGACAGCTGAGTACTCAATTTGGACCAATAGATTAAGGGTCAGTGCTGAGGGAGTGGGCGATGTCGGAGGGTCAGCGCTGAGGGAGCGGGCGCTGTCGGAGGGTCAGTGCTGAGGGAGTGGGCGCTGTCAGAGGGTCAGCGCTGAGGGCGTGGGCACTGTCGGAGGGTCAGCGCTGAGGGAGTGGGCGCTGTCGGAGGGTCAGTGCTGAGGGAGTGGGCGCTGTCGGAGGGTCAGCGCTGAGGGCGTGGGCACTGTCGGAGGGTCAGCGCTAAGGGAGTGTGCACTGTCAGAGGGTCAGTGCTGAGGGAGTGGGTGCTGTCGGAGGGTCAGCGCTGAGGGCGTGGGCACTGTCGGAGGGTCAGCGCTAAGGGAGTGTGCACTGTCGGAGGGTCAGTGTTGAGGGAGCGGGCACTGTCGGAGGGTCAGTGCTGAGGGAGTGGGCACTGTTGAAGGGTCAGCGCTGAGGGAGTGGGCGCTGTCGGAGGGTCAGTGCTGAGGGAGTGGGCGCTGTCGGAGGGTCAGCGCTGAGGGCGTGGGCACTGTCGGAGGGTCAGCGCTAAGGGAGTGTGCACTGTCGGAGGGTCAGTGCTGAGGGTGCGGGCACTGTCGGAGGGTCAGTGCTGAGGGAGCGAGCACTGTCGGAGGGTCAGTGCTGAGGGAGTGGGCACTGTCGGAGGGTCAGTGCTGAGGGAGCGGGCACTGTCGGAGGGTCAGCGCTGAGGGAGCGGACACTGGGTGTGTATGTCTCTGAGATATTGGGTGTAGATCTGGATTAGCTCCAGGGTCTGTTTTGGGCGTTGACTCTGGTTACGGCTGTGTTGTAATATCTGACCTCTCTGGATTTACAGATGAGCCGACCGATCCAGGTGAAACCAGCCGACAGTGAGGGTCGAGGAGGTAAGTGCTGATGACCACAGAGTGTGTCCCCTGAAGGGGGAGCCCTTCTTGGGCCTGGCAGCACTGCTCACGCTCAGCGGTGTTCACTCAGCCCATGCAATGCCCAAATCTCCAGCAGGAGGCAGGCTAACCCTGCTGGGATGTTCTATGTATCTCAGAGTTAAGGTTCTTTCTCAGTCACGGGGCAAGGAAAATCACATCCGAGCTCCTTAGCCTGGTCTTTAATGGGGGACGGTACCGTCCAGCACAGGGACAGGCCCTTCGGCCCACAATGCTGTACTGAACATGACCCCAAGTTAAACCCCTCCCTTCTGCCTTCCCTTGGTCCATATCCCTCCATTCCTTACCTCTCCATGTGTTTATCTAAAAGCCCCTTAAATCCCCCCTCCCACCGATTGTATCTGCTCCCACCACCACCCCTGGCAGCAGGTTCCAGACTCCTGCCTCACTCTGTGTAAAAACCCTGCCCCTCACGCCTCCTTTAGACTTTCCCCCTCTCCCCTTAAATACACCCCCCCACCCCTAGTTTTAGACATTTCGACTGTGGGACAGACATTCTGACCGTCAGCCCTATCTATGAATCTCAGAATGTTATCGGCTTCTATCAAGCCTCCCCTCAGCCTCTGACGCTCCAGAGATAACCACCTGAGTTTTCCGAGCCTCTCCTTATAGCTCATACCCTCTAATCCAGGCAGCATCCTGGTAAAGCTCTGCAGGACCCTCCCCAAAGCCTCCACATCCTTCCTGTAATGTGCTGACCAGAATTGAACGCGATACTCTAACCAAAGTCTTAGAAAGCTGCAACATGACACCCTGACCCTTGTGTCCAGTTCCCCGACCAATAAAGACAAGCGTCCCATCCACCTTTGTCCCCACCCTATCGACCAGCGTGGCCACTGTCAGGGTCTGATGGACTGGAACCCTGAGATCCCTCAGTACATCAACGTGGTTCAGGGGTCAGCCCCTAACCAGACACGTTTCCTGAACATTTGACCTCCCAAAGTGCAGCACCTCACACTTACCGGGGTTAAACCCCACCTGCCATTCCTCCGCACATATCTGCAATAGTGTAGAGGGAGCCTTAACCCGTATCTAACCCCGTGCTGTCCCTGTCCTGGGAATGTTTGATGAGGGGAGCGTGTAGAGGGAGCTTTACTCTGTATCTAACCCTGTCCTGTCCCTATCCTGGGGAGTGTTTGATGGGGGGAAAGTGTAGAGGGAGCTTTACTCTGCATCTAACCCCATGCTGTCCCTGTACTGGGTTGGGGGGGACAGTGTAGAGGAGGCTTTACTCTGTATCTAACCCCGTGCTGTCCCTGTCCTGGGAGTGTTTGATGGGGGGACAGTGTAGAGGGAACTTTACTCTGTATCTAACCCTGTGCTGTCCCTGTCCTGGGAGTGTTTGATGGGGGACAGTGTAGAGGGAGCTTTACTCTGTATGTAACCCCATGCTGTCCCTGTCCTGGGAGTGTTTGATGGGGGTCAGTGTAGATGGAGCTTTACTCTGTATCTAACCCCGTGCTGTCCCTGTCCTGGGAGTGTTTGATAGGGGGACAGTGTAGAGGGAGCTTTACTCTGTATGTAACCCCATGCTGTCCCTGTCCTGGGAGTGTTTGATGGGGGACAGTGTAGAGGGAGCTTTACTCTGTATCTAACCCTGTGCTGTCCCTGTCCCGGGAGTGTTGGATGGGGGGACAGTGTAGAGGTAGCTGTACTCCGAATCTAACCCTGTGTTGTCCCTATCCTGGGTGTGTTTGAGGGTGGGACATTGTAGAGGGAGCTTTACTCCAAATCTAACCCTGTGCTGTCCCTATCCTGGGAGTGTTTGATGGGGGGACAGTGTAGAGGGAGCTTTACTCTGTATCAACCCCCGTGCTGTCCCTGTCCCGGGAGTGTTTGATGGGGGACAGTGTAGAGAAAGCTTTACTCTGTATCTAACTCCGTGCTGTCCCTATCCTGGGTTGGGGGGTACAGTGTAGAGGGAGCTTTACTCTGTATCTAACCCCGTGCTGTCCCTGTCCCTGGGAGTGTTTGATGGGGGGGACAGTGTAGAGGGAGCTTTACTCTGTATCTAACCCCGTGCTGTCCCTGTCCCTGGGGGTGTTTGATGGGGGACAGTGTAGAGGGAGCTGTATGCTGTATCTAACCCGGTGCTGCCCCTGTCCCTGGGAGTGTTTGATGGGGGGACAGTGTAGAGGGAGCTTTACTCTGTATCTAACCCCGTGCTGTCCCTGTCTTGGGAGTGTTTGATGGGGGGGACAGTGTAGAGGGAGCTTTACTCTGTATCTAACCCCGTGCTGTCCCTGTCCCTGGGAGTGTTTGATGGGGGGGACAGTGTAGAGGGAGCTTTACTCTGTATCTAACCCGGTGCTGTCCCTGTCCCTGGGAGTGTTTGATGGGGGGGACAGTGTAGAGGGAGCTTTACTCTGTATCTAACCCCGTGCTGTCCCTGTTCTGGGAGTGTTTGATGGGGGGGACAGTGTAGAGGGAACTTTACTCTGTATCTAACCCTGTGCTGTCCCTGTCCTGGGAGTGTTTGATGGGGGGACAGTGTAGAGGGAGCTTTACTCTGTATCTAACCCCGTGGTGTACGGTACAATCTCCCATCTGAGTCAGTGATGTTTTAGTATCGTTCCGAGTTCACCAAAGTTCCTGGGTTCCCACCACCGTGTCCCTGTTTTCCAGACGACAGGAAGCTCTTTGTTGGAATGTTGGGAAAGCAGCAGACGGATGAAGATGTCCGGAAAATGTTTGAGTCCTACGGGACAATCGAGGAGTGTACGATCCTGCGAGGAGCTGACGGGAACAGTAAAGGTAGTGGTGTCCGGTCCCACTTTCACCTCACCCTGACCTACAATCCCCAGCACAGAAACAGGCCATTCGGCTCCTCCGCTCCCTGCTGGTATTTCTGCTCCCCGTGGGAGCGAGTCCATCATTCTCCCCCCACTCCCCAGGGGACCGAGTCTCCCATTCTCCCCCCACTCCCCGTGGGAGCGAGTCTCCCATTCTCTCCCACCACTCCCCGTGGGAGCGAGTCCATCATTCTCCCCCCACTGCCCGTGGGAGCCTGTCCCCCATTCTCCCCCCCACTCCCTGTGGGAGCGAGTCCCCCATTCTCCCCCCACTCCCCGTGGGAGCGAGTCCTCCATTCTCCCCCCACTCCCCGTGGGAGCGAGTCCCCCATTCTCCCCCCACTCCCTGTGGGAGCGAGTCCCCCATTCTCCCCCCACTCCCTGTGGGAGCGAGTCCCCCTCATTCTCCCCCCACTCCCCGTGGGAGCGAGTCCCCCATTCTCCCCCCCACCCCCACTCCCCGTGGGAGCGAGTCCCCCATTCTCCCCCCCCACTCCCTGTGGGAGTGAGGCCCCCATTCTCCCCCCACTCCCTGTAGGTGTGAGTCCCCCACTCCCCCCCCCCCACTCCCCATGGGAGCGAGTCCCCCATTCCCCCCCACTCCCCATGGGAGCGAGTCCCCCATTCCCCCCCCACTCCCCGTGGGAGCGAGTCCCCCATTCCCCCCCCACTCCCCGTGGGAGCGAGTCCCCCATTCCCCCCCCACTCCCAATGGGAGCGAGTCCCCCATTCCCCCCCCCACTCCCCGTGGGAGCGAGTCCCCCATTCCCCCCCCCCACTCCCTGTGGGAGTGAGTCCCCCATTCACCCCCCCACTCCCTGTGGGAGCGAGTCCCCCATTCACCCCCCCACTCCCAATGGGAGCGAGTCCCCCATTCCCCCCCCACTCCCCGTGGGAGTGAGTCCCCCATTCACCCCCCCACTCCCTGTGGGAGCGAGTCCCCCATTCCCCCCCCCACTCCCCATGGGAGCGAGTCCTCCATTCCCCCCCCACTCCCCGTGGGACCGAGTCCCCCATTCCCCCCCCACTCCCCATGGGAGCGAGTCCCCCATTCCCCCCCCACTCCCCATGGGAGCGAGTCCCCCATTCCCCCCCCCCACTCCCCATGGGTGAGAGTCCCCCATTCTCCCCCCCCCTCCCCGTGGGAGCGAGTCCCCCATTCTCCCCCCCCACTCCCCATGGGAGCGAGTCCCCCATTCTCCCCCCCCCACTCCCCGTGGGAGCGAGTCCCCCATTCTCCCCCCCCACTCCCCGTGGGAGCGAGTCCCCCATTCTCCCCCCCCCACTCCCCGTGGGAGCGTGTCCCCCATTATCCCCCCCACTCCCCGTGGGAGCGAGTCCCCCATTCCCCACTCCCCGTGGGAGCGAGTCCCCCATTCTCCCCCCACTCCCCGTGGGAGCGAGTCCCCCATTCTCCCCCCCCCCCCACACCCCGTGGGAGCGAGTCCCCCATTCTCCCCCCCCCCACACCCCGTGGGAGCGAGTCCCCCATTCTCCCCCCCCCCCCACACCCCGTGGGAGCGAGTCCCCCATTCTCCCCCCCCACTCCCCATGGGAGCGAGTCCCCCATTCTCCCCCCCGCACTCCCCATGGGAGCGAGTCCCCCATTCCCCCCCCACTCCCCATGGGAGCGAGTCCCCCATTCCCCCCCCACTCCCCATGGGAGAGAGTCCCCCATTCCCCCCCCACTCCCCATGGGAGCGAGTCCCCCATTCCCCCCCCACTCCCCATGGGAGCGAGTCCCCCATTCCCCCCCCCACTCCCCGTGGGAGCGAGTCCCCCATTCCCCCCCCCCACTCCCTGTGGGAGTGAGTCCCCCATTCACCCCCCCACTCCCTGTGGGAGCGAGTCCCCCATTCACCCCCCCACTCCCAATGGGAGCGAGTCCCCCATTCCCCCCCCACTCCCCGTGGGAGTGAGTCCCCCATTCACCCCCCCACTCCCTGTGGGAGCGAGTCCCCCATTCCCCCCCCCACTCCCCATGGGAGCGAGTCCTCCATTCCCCCCCCACTCCCCGTGGGACCGAGTCCCCCATTCCCCCCCCACTCCCCATGGGAGCGAGTCCCCCATTCCCCCCCCACTCCCCATGGGAGCGAGTCCCCCATTCCCCCCCCCCCACTCCCCATGGGTGAGAGTCCCCCATTCTCCCCCCCCCTCCCCGTGGGAGCGAGTCCCCCATTCTCCCCCCCCACTCCCCATGGGAGCGAGTCCCCCATTCTCCCCCCCCCACTCCCCGTGGGAGCGAGTCCCCCATTCTCCCCCCCCACTCCCCGTGGGAGCGAGTCCCCCATTCTCCCCCCCCCACTCCCCGTGGGAGCGTGTCCCCCATTATCCCCCCCACTCCCCGTGGGAGCGAGTCCCCCATTCCCCACTCCCCGTGGGAGCGAGTCCCCCATTCTCCCCCCACTCCCCGTGGGAGCGAGTCCCCCATTCTCCCCCCCCCCCCCACACCCCGTGGGAGCGAGTCCCCCATTCTCCCCCCCCCCACACCCCGTGGGAGCGAGTCCCCCATTCTCCCCCCCCCCCCCACACCCCGTGGGAGCGAGTCCCCCATTCTCCCCCCCCACTCCCCATGGGAGCGAGTCCCCCATTCTCCCCCCCGCACTCCCCATGGGAGCGAGTCCCCCATTCCCCCCCCACTCCCCATGGGAGCGAGTCCCCCATTCCCCCCCCACTCCCCATGGGAGAGAGTCCCCCATTCCCCCCCCACTCCCCATGGGAGCGAGTCCCCCATTCCCCCCCCACTCCCCATGGGAGCGAGTCCCCCATTCTCCCCCCACACCCCGTGGAAGCGAGTCCCCCATTCTCCCCCCCCCCCCACTCCCCGTGGGACTGCAGTGGAGCGTGTGCCAGTCTGAAGACTCAGGGCGTCTTGCCCTGTGATCCATGATCCGTGAGCCTTTCCCTCCTGGGCCCTGTGCTAATGGTTCTCTGTTTGAACAGGCTGTGCCTTTGTCAAGTTCCAGACGCATTTAGAAGCGCAGGCTGCAATTGACGCTCTGCATGGAAGCCGAACATTACAGGTAGGACCCGCACGTTCACAATGGAACCTTGGTGGAGTGGTGATATCAGCAGAATAGGAAAGCGTTGTGTTATATACTGCCGTTGGGATCTGTACTAGCTCCATCCCACATATTGCATGACAGAACACACCAGGATTTCTGACCAAGAGCTGATGCTCACAATGCAGACACTCCTGCTCCTCGGATAGTGCCTGACCGGCTGTGTTTTTCCAGCACTACACTTTTTGACGAGGATCCCTCAAGAGCTGTGTGTTCATTGACACATAGCCCATCAACTGACATCCTTAGCCAATACAAAACATGTACATGGGAAGGGGTTTGGGTCCATTGGGAATATGTACAGTGGGAATGAATGGGAAGGGGTTTGGGTCCATTGGGATTGTGTACAGTGGGAATGAATGGGAAGGGGTTTGGGTCCATTGGGATTGTGTACGGTGGGAGTGAATGGGAAGGGGTTTGGGTCCATTGGGATTGTGTACAGTGGGAGTGAATGGGAAGGGGTTTGGGTCCATTGGGATTGTGTACAGTGGGAGTGAATGGGAAGGGGGTTGGGTCCATTGGGATTGTGTACAGTGGGAATGAATAGGAAGGGGTTTGGGTCCATTGAGAGTGTGTACAGTGGGAGTGAATGGGAAGGGGTTTGGGTCCATTGGGATTGTGTACAGTGGGAGTGAATGGGAAGGGGGTTGGGTCCATTGGGATTGTGTACAGTGGGAATGAATGGGAAGGGGTTTAGGTCCATTGGGATTGTGTACAGTGGGAGTAAATGGGAAAAGGTTTGGGTCCATTGGGATTGTGTACAGTGGGAATGAATGGGAAGGGGTTTGGATCCATTGGGATTGTGTACAGTGGGAATGAATAGGAAGGGGTTTGGGTCCATTGGGTTTGTGTACAGTGGGAATGAATGGGAAGGGGTTTAGGTCCATTGGGATTGTGTACAGTGGGAGTAAATGGGAAAAGGTTTGGGTCCATTGGGATTGTGTACAGTGGGAATGAATGGGAAGGGGTTTGGGTCCATTGAGAGTGTGCACAGTGGAAGTGAATGGGAAGTGGTTTGGGTCCATTGGGATTGGGTACAGGGGGAGGGAATGGGAAGGGGTTTGGGCACATTGGGATTGTGAACAATGGGAGTGAATGGGAAGGGGATTGGGTCCATTGGGATTGTGTACAGTGGGAGTGAATGGGAAGGGGTTTGGGCACATTGGGATTGTGTACAGTGGGAGTGAATGGGAAGGGGATTGGGTCCATTGGGATTGTGTACAGTGGGAGTGAATGGGAAGGGGTTTGGGCCCATTGGGATTGTGTACAGTGGGAGGGAATGGGAAGGGGTTTGGGTCCACTGGGATTGTGTACAGTGGGAGTGAATGGGAAGGGGTTTGGGTGCATTGGGATTGTGAACGGTGGGAGGAAGTGGGAGTGGGTTTGGATCCATTGGGATTGTGTACAGTGGGAGGGAATGGGAAGGGATTTGGGTCCATTAGGATTGTGTACAATGGGAGTGAATGGGAAGTGGGTTGGGTCCATTGGGATTGTGTACGGTGGGAGTGAATGGGAAGGGGTTTGGGTCCATTGGGATTGTGTACGGTGGGAGTGAATGGGAAGGGGTTTGGGTCCATTGGGATTGTGTACAGTGGGAGTGAATGGGAAGGGGGTTGGGTCCATTGGGATTGTGTACAGTGGGAATGAATAGGAAGGGGTTTGGGTCCATTGAGAGTGTGTACAGTGGGAGTGAATGGGAAGGGGTTTGGGTCCATTGGGATTGTGTACAGTGGGAGTGAATGGGAAGGGGGTTGGGTCCATTGGGATTGTGTACAGTGGGAATGAATGGGAAGGGGTTTAGGTCCATTGGGATTGTGTACAGTGGGAGTAAATGGGAAAAGGTTTGGGTCCATTGGGATTGTGTACAGTGGGAATGAATGGGAAGGGGTTTGGATCCATTGGGATTGTGTACAGTGGGAATGAATAGGAAGGGGTTTGGGTCCATTGGGATTGTGTACAGTGGGAATGAATGGGAAGGGGTTTAGGTCCATTGGGATTGTGTACAGTGGGAGTAAATGGGAAAAGGTTTGGGTCCATTGGGATTGTGTACAGTGGGAATGAATGGGAAGGGGTTTGGGTCCATTGAAAGTGTGCACAGTGGAAGTGAATGGGAAGTGGTTTGGGTCCATTGGGATTGGGTACAGGGGGAGGGAATGGGAAGGGGTTTGGGCACATTGGGATTGTGAACAATGGGAGTGAATGGGAAGGGGATTGGGTCCATTGGGATTGTGTACAGTGGGAGTGAATGGGAAGGAGTTTGGGCACATTGGGATTGTGTACAGTGGGAGTGAATGGGAAGGGGATTGGGTCCATTGGGATTGTGTACAGTGGGAGTGAATGGGAAGGGGTTTGGGCCCATTGGGATTGTGTACAGTGGGAGTGAATGGGAAGGGGTTTGGGTGCATTGGGATTGAGAACGGTGGGAGGAAGTGGGAGTGGGTTTGGATCCATTGGGATTGTGTACAGTGGGAGGGAATGGGAAGGGATTTGGGTCCATTAGGATTGTGTACAATGGGAGTTAATGGGAAGTGGGTTGGGTCCATTGGGATTGTACGGTGGGAGTGAATGGGAAGGGGTTTGGGTCCATTGGGATTGTGTACAGTGGGAGTGAATGGGAAGGGGTTTGGGTCCACTGGGATTGTGTACAGTGGGAGTGAATGGGAAGGGGTTTGGGTGCATTGGGATTGTGAACGGTGGGAGGAAGTGGGAGTGGGTTTGGATCCATTGGGATTGTGTACAGTGGGAGGGAATGGGAAGGGATTTGGGTCCATTAGGATTGTGTACAATGGGAGTGAATGGGAAGTGGGTTGGGTCCATTGGGATTGTACGGTGGGAGTGAATGGGAAGGGGTTTGGGTCCATTGGGATTGTGTACGGTGGGAGTGAATGGGAAGGGGTTTGGGTCCATTGGGATTGTGTACAGTGGGAGGGAATGGGAAGGGGTTTGGGTCCATTGGGATTGTGTACAGTGGGAGGGATTGGGAAGGGGTTTGGGTCCATTGGGATTGTGTACAGTGGGAGGGAATGGGAAGGGGTTTGGGTCCATTGGGATTGTGTACGGTGGGAGTGAATGAGAAGGGTTTTGTGTCCATTGGGATTGTGTACAGTGGGAGTGAATGAGAAGGGTTTTGTGTCCATTGGGATTGTGTACAGTGGGAGTGAATGGGAAGGGGTTTGTGTCCATTGGGATTGTGTAGAGTGGGAGGGAATGGGAAGGGGTTTGGGTCCATTGGGATTGTGTACGGTGGGAGTGAATGAGAAGGGTTTTGTGTCCATTGGGATTGTGTACAGTGGGAGTGAATGAGAAGGGTTTTGTGTCCATTGGGATTGTGTACAGTGGGAGTGAATGGGAAGGGGTTTGTGTCCATTGGGATTGTGTAGAGTGGGAGGGAATGGGAAGGGGTTTGGGTTCATTGGGATTGTGTACAATGGGAGTGAATTGGAAGGTGTTTGTGTCCAAGGGATTGTGTGCAGTGGGAGCGAATGGGAAGGGGTTTGTGTCCATTGGGATTGTGTACAGTGGGAGGGAATGGGAAGGGGTTTGGGTCCATTGGGATTGTGTACAGTGGGAGGGAATGGGAAGATGTATGGGTCTGTTGGGATTGTGTACAGTGGGAGGGAATGGGGAGGGGTTTGTGTCCACTGGGATTGTGTACAGTGGGAGTGAATGGGAAGGGGTTTGGGTCCATAGGGATTGTGTACAGTGGGAGTGAATGGGAAGGGGTTTGGGTCCATAGGGATTGTGTACAGTGGGAGGGAATGGGAAGGGGTTAGGGTCCATAGGGATTGTGTACGGTGGACGCGAATGGGAAGGGGTTTGTGTCCATTGGGATTGTGTACATTGGGAGATAATTGGAATGGGTTTGTGTCCATTGGGAATGTGTACAATGGGAGTGAATGGGATTGGTTTGTGTCCGTTGGGATTGTGTACAGTGGGAGGGAATGGGAAGAGGTTTGGGTCCATTGGGAATGTGTACAGTTGGTGGGAATGGGAAGGGTTTTGGGTCCATTGGGATTGTGTACAGTGGGAGTGAATGGGAAGTGGTTTGGGTCATTGGGAATGTGTACAGTTGGAGGGAATGGGAAGGGTTTTGGGTCCATTGGGATTGGGTGCAGTGGGAGGGAATGGGAAGGGATTTGGGTCCATTCGGATTGTGTACAGTTGGAGGGAATGGGAAAGGGTTCGGGTCCATTGGGATTTTGTACAGTGGGAGGGAATGGGAAGGGATTTGGGTCCATTGGGATTGTGTACAGTGGGAGGGAATGGGAAAGGGTTTGGGTCCATTGGGATTGTGTACAGTGGGAGGGAATGGGAAGGGGTTAGGGTCCATTGGGAGTGTACAGTGGAAGGGAATGGGAAAGGGTTTGGGTCCATTGGGATTGGGTACAAGTGGGAGTGAATGGGAAGGGTTTTGGGTCCATTGGGATTGTGTACAGTGGGAGTGAATGGGTAGGGGTTTGGGTCCATTGGGATTGTGTACAGTGGGAGGGAATGGAAAAGGACTTGGGTCCATTGGGATTGTGTACAGTGGGAGGAAATGGGAAGGGGTTTGGGTCCATTGGGATTGTGTACAGTGGGCGTGAATGGGAAGGGGTTTGTGTCCATTGAGATTGTGTACAGTGGAA
Organism: Chiloscyllium plagiosum; assembly: GCF_037043375.1. Taxonomy (NCBI): domain Eukaryota; kingdom Metazoa; phylum Chordata; class Chondrichthyes; order Orectolobiformes; family Hemiscylliidae; genus Chiloscyllium; species Chiloscyllium plagiosum. Next base: position 49,096,962 of record NW_028270188.1, read on the forward strand.
GTGAATGGGAAGGGGTTTGTGTCCATTGGGATTGTGTACAGTAGGAGGGAATGGGAATGGGTTAGGGTCCATTGGGATTGTGTACAGTGGGAGGGAATGGGAATGGGTTAGGGTCCATTGGGATTGTGTACAGTGGGAGGGAATGGGAATGGGTTAGGGTCCATTGGGATTGTGTACAGTGGGAGGGAATGGGAATGGGTTAGGGTCTATTGGGTTTGTTTACAGTGGGAGGGAATGGGAATGGGTTAGGGTCCATTGGGATTGTGTACAATGGGAGGGAATGGGAATGGGTTTGGGTGCATTGGGATTGTGAACAGTGGGAGGAAGTGGGAGTGGGTTTGGATCCATTGGGATTGTGTACAGTGGGAGGGAATGGGAAGGGGTTTGGGTCCATTAGGATTGTGTACAATGGGAGTGAATGGGAAGTGGGTTGGGTCCATTGGGATTGTGTACGGTGGGAGTGAATGGGAAGGGGTTTGGGTCCATTGGGATTGTGTACGGTGGGAGTGAATGGGAAGGGGTTTGGGTCCATTGGGATTGTGTACAGTGGGAGGGAATGGGAAGCGGTTTGGGTCTATTGGGATTGTGTACAGTGGGAGGGATTGGGAAGGGGTTTGGGTCCATTGGGATTGTGTACAGTGGGAGGGAATGGGAAGGGGTTTGGGTCCATTGGGACTGTGTACGGTGGGAGTGAATGAGAAGGGTTTTGTGTCCATTGGGATTGTGTACAGTGGGAGTGAATGAGAAGGGTTTTGTGTCCATTGGGATTGTGTACAGTGGGAGTGAATGGGAAGGGGTTTGTGTCCATTGGGATTGTGTAGAGTGGGAGGGAATGGGAAGGGGTTTGGGTCCATTGGGATTGTGTACGGTGGGAGTGAATGAGAAGGGTTTTGTGTCCATTGGGATTGTGTACAGTGGGAGTGAATGAGAAGGGTTTTGTGTCCATTGGGATTGTGTACAGTGGGAGTGAATGGGAAGGGGTTTGTGTCCATTGGGATTGTGTAGAGTGGGAGGGAATGGGAAGGGGTTTGGGTTCATTGGGATTGTGTACAATGGGAGTGAATTGGAAGGTGTTTGTGTCCAAGGGATTGTGTGCAGTGGGAGCGAATGGGAAGGGGTTTGTGTCCATTGGGATTGTGTACAGTGGGAGGGAATGGGAAGGGGTTTGGGTCCATTGGGATTGTGTACAGTGGGAGGGAATGGGAAGATGTATGGGTCTGTTGGGATTGTGTACAGTGGGAGGGAATGGGGAGGGGTTTGTGTCCACTGGGATTGTGTACAGTGGGAGTGAATGGGAAGGGGTTTGGGTCCATAGGGATTGTGTACAGTGGGAGGGAATGGGAAGGGGTTTGGGTCCATAGGGATTGTGTACAGTGGGAGGGATTGGGAAGGGGTTTGGGTCCATTGGGATTGTGTACAGTGGGAGGGAATGGGAAGGGGTTTGGGTCCATTGGGACTGTGTACGGTGGGAGTGAATGAGAAGGGTTTTGTGTCCATTGGGATTGTGTACAGTGGGAGTGAATGAGAAGGGTTTTGTGTCCATTGGGATTGTGTACAGTGGGAGTGAATGGGAAGGGGTTTGTGTCCATTGGGATTGTGTAGAGTGGGAGGGAATGGGAAGGGGTTTGGGTCCATTGGGATTGTGTACGGTGGGAGTGAATGAGAAGGGTTTTGTGTCCATTGGGATTGTGTACAGTGGGAGTGAATGAGAAGGGTTTTGTGTCCATTGGGATTGTGTACAGTGGGAGTGAATGGGAAGGGGTTTGTGTCCATTGGGATTGTGTAGAGTGGGAGGGAATGGGAAGGGGTTTGGGTTCATTGGGATTGTGTACAATGGGAGTGAATTGGAAGGTGTTTGTGTCCAAGGGATTGTGTGCAGTGGGAGCGAATGGGAAGGGGTTTGTGTCCATTGGGATTGTGTACAGTGGGAGGGAATGGGAAGGGGTTTGGGTCCATTGGGATTGTGTACAGTGGGAGGGAATGGGAAGATGTATGGGTCTGTTGGGATTGTGTACAGTGGGAGGGAATGGGGAGGGGTTTGTGTCCACTGGGATTGTGTACAGTGGGAGTGAATGGGAAGGGGTTTGGGTCCATAGGGATTGTGTACAGTGGGAGGGAATGGGAAGGGGTTTGGGTCCATAGGGATTGTGTACAGTGGGAGGGAATGGGAAGCGGTTAGGGTCCATAGGGATTGTGTACGGTGGACGCGAATGGGAAGGGGTTTGTGTCCATTGGGATTGTGTACATTGGGAGATAATTGGAATGGGTTTGTGTCCATTGGGAATGTGTACAATGGGAGTGAATGGGAATGGTTTGTGTCCGTTGGGATAGTGTACAGTGGGAGGGAATGGGAAGAGGTTTGGGTCCATTGGGAATGTGTACAGTTGGTGGGAATGGGAAGGGTTTTGGGTGCATTGGGATTGTGTACAGTGGGAGTGAATGGGAAGTGGGTTGGGTCCATTGGGATTGTACGGTGGGAGTGAATGGGAAGGGGTTTGGGTCCATTGGGATTGTGTACAGTGGGAGTGAATGGGAAGGGGTTTGGGTCCACTGGGATTGTGTACAGTGGGAGTGAATGGGAAGGGGTTTGGGTGCATTGGGATTGTGAACGGTGGGAGGAAGTGGGAGTGGGTTTGGATCCATTGGGATTGTGTACAGTGGGAGGGAATGGGAAGGGATTTGGGTCCATTAGGATTGTGTACAATGGGAGTGAATGGGAAGTGGGTTGGGTCCATTGGGATTGTACGGTGGGAGTGAATGGGAAGGGGTTTGGGTCCATTGGGATTGTGTACGGTGGGAGTGAATGGGAAGGGGTTTGGGTCCATTGGGATTGTGTACAGTGGGAGGGAATGGGAAGGGGTTTGGGTCCATTGGGATTGTGTACAGTGGGAGGGATTGGGAAGGGGTTTGGGTCCATTGGGATTGTGTACAGTGGGAGGGAATGGGAAGGGGTTTGGGTCCATTGGGATTGTGTACGGTGGGAGTGAATGAGAAGGGTTTTGTGTCCATTGGGATTGTGTACAGTGGGAGTGAATGAGAAGGGTTTTGTGTCCATTGGGATTGTGTACAGTGGGAGTGAATGGGAAGGGGTTTGTGTCCATTGGGATTGTGTAGAGTGGGAGGGAATGGGAAGGGGTTTGGGTCCATTGGGATTGTGTACGGTGGGAGTGAATGAGAAGGGTTTTGTGTCCATTGGGATTGTGTACAGTGGGAGTGAATGAGAAGGGTTTTGTGTCCATTGGGATTGTGTACAGTGGGAGTGAATGGGAAGGGGTTTGTGTCCATTGGGATTGTGTAGAGTGGGAGGGAATGGGAAGGGGTTTGGGTTCATTGGGATTGTGTACAATGGGAGTGAATTGGAAGGTGTTTGTGTCCAAGGGATTGTGTGCAGTGGGAGCGAATGGGAAGGGGTTTGTGTCCATTGGGATTGTGTACAGTGGGAGGGAATGGGAAGGGGTTTGGGTCCATTGGGATTGTGTACAGTGGGAGGGAATGGGAAGATGTATGGGTCTGTTGGGATTGTGTACAGTGGGAGGGAATGGGGAGGGGTTTGTGTCCACTGGGATTGTGTACAGTGGGAGTGAATGGGAAGGGGTTTGGGTCCATAGGGATTGTGTACAGTGGGAGTGAATGGGAAGGGGTTTGGGTCCATAGGGATTGTGTACAGTGGGAGGGAATGGGAAGGGGTTAGGGTCCATAGGGATTGTGTACGGTGGACGCGAATGGGAAGGGGTTTGTGTCCATTGGGATTGTGTACATTGGGAGATAATTGGAATGGGTTTGTGTCCATTGGGAATGTGTACAATGGGAGTGAATGGGATTGGTTTGTGTCCGTTGGGATTGTGTACAGTGGGAGGGAATGGGAAGAGGTTTGGGTCCATTGGGAATGTGTACAGTTGGTGGGAATGGGAAGGGTTTTGGGTCCATTGGGATTGTGTACAGTGGGAGTGAATGGGAAGTGGTTTGGGTCATTGGGAATGTGTACAGTTGGAGGGAATGGGAAGGGTTTTGGGTCCATTGGGATTGGGTGCAGTGGGAGGGAATGGGAAGGGATTTGGGTCCATTCGGATTGTGTACAGTTGGAGGGAATGGGAAAGGGTTCGGGTCCATTGGGATTTTGTACAGTGGGAGGGAATGGGAAGGGATTTGGGTCCATTGGGATTGTGTACAGTGGGAGGGAATGGGAAAGGGTTTGGGTCCATTGGGATTGTGTACAGTGGGAGGGAATGGGAAGGGGTTAGGGTCCATTGGGAGTGTACAGTGGAAGGGAATGGGAAAGGGTTTGGGTCCATTGGGATTGGGTACAAGTGGGAGTGAATGGGAAGGGTTTTGGGTCCATTGGGATTGTGTACAGTGGGAGTGAATGGGTAGGGGTTTGGGTCCATTGGGATTGTGTACAGTGGGAGGGAATGGAAAAGGACTTGGGTCCATTGGGATTGTGTACAGTGGGAGGAAATGGGAAGGGGTTTGGGTCCATTGGGATTGTGTACAGTGGGCGTGAATGGGAAGGGGTTTGTGTCCATTGAGATTGTGTACAGTGGAAGTGAATGGGAAGGGGTTTGTGTCCATTGGGATTGTGTACAGTAGGAGGGAATGGGAATGGGTTAGGGTCCATTGGGATTGTGTACAGTGGGAGGGAATGGGAATGGGTTAGGGTCCATTGGGATTGTGTACAGTGGGAGGGAATGGGAATGGTTTAGGGTCCATTGGGATTGTGTACAGTGGGAGGGAATGGGAATGGGTTAGGGTCTATTGGGTTTGTTTACAGTGGGAGGGAATGGGAATGGGTTAGGGTCCATTGGGATTGTGTACAATGGGAGGGAATGGGAATGGGTTTGGGTGCATTGGGATTGTGAACAGTGGGAGGAAGTGGGAGTGGGTTTGGATCCATTGGGATTGTGTACAGTGGGAGGGAATGGGAAGGGGTTTGGGTCCATTAGGATTGTGTACAATGGGAGTGAATGGGAAGTGGGTTGGGTCCATTGGGATTGTGTACGGTGGGAGTGAATGGGAAGGGGTTTGGGTCCATTGGGATTGTGTACGGTGGGAGTGAATGGGAAGGGGTTTGGGTCCATTGGGATTGTGTACAGTGGGAGGGAATGGGAAGCGGTTTGGGTCTATTGGGATTGTGTACAGTGGGAGGGATTGGGAAGGGGTTTGGGTCCATTGGGATTGTGTACAGTGGGAGGGAATGGGAAGGGGTTTGGGTCCATTGGGACTGTGTACGGTGGGAGTGAATGAGAAGGGTTTTGTGTCCATTGGGATTGTGTACAGTGGGAGTGAATGAGAAGGGTTTTGTGTCCATTGGGATTGTGTATAGTGGGAGTGATTGGGAAGGGGTTTGTGTCCATTGGGATTGTGTAGAGTGGGAGGGAATGGGAAGGGGTTTCGGTCCATTGGGATTGTGTACGGTGGGAGTGAATGAGAAGGGTTTTGTGTCCATTGGGATTGTGTACAGTGGGAGTGAATGAGAAGGGTTTTGTGTCCATTGGGATTGTGTCCAGTGGGAGTGAATGGGAAGGGGTTTGTGTCCATTGGGATTGTGTAGAGTGGGAGGGAATGGGAAGGGGTTTGGGTTCATTGGGATTGTGTACAATGGGAGTGAATTGGAAGGTGTTTGTGTCCAAGGGATTGTGTGCAGTGGGAGCGAATGGGAAGGGGTTTGTGTCCATTGGGATTGTGTACAGTGGGAGGGAATGGGAAGGGGTTTGGGTCCATTGGGATTGTGTACAGTGGGAGGGAATGGGAAGATGTATGGGTCTGTTGGGATTGTGTACAGTGGGAGGGAATGGGGAGGGGTTTGTGTCCACTGGGATTGTGTACAGTGGGAGTGAATGGGAAGGGGTTTGGGTCCATAGGGATTGTGTACAGTGGGAGGGAATGGGAAGGGGTTTGGGTCCATAGGGATTGTGTACAGTGGGAGGGAATGGGAAGGGGTTAGGGTCCATAGGGATTGTGTACGGTGGACGCGAATGGGAAGGGGTTTGTGTCCATTGGGATTGTGTACATTGGGAGATAATTGGAATGGGTTTGTGTCCATTGGGAATGTGTACAATGGGAGTGAATGGGAATGGTTTGTGTCCGTTGGGATTGTGTACAGTGGGAGGGAATGGGAAGAGGTTTGGGTCCATTGGGAATGTGTACAGTTGGTGGGAATGGGAAGGGTTTTGGGTGCATTGGGATTGTGTACAGTGGGAGTGAATGGGAAGTGGTTTGGGTCATTGGGAATGTGTACAGTTGGAGGGAATGGGAAGGGTTTTGGGTCCATTGGGATTGGGTGCAGTGGGAGGGAATGGGAAGGGATTTGGGTCCATTCGGATTGTGTACAGTTGGAGGGAATGGGAAAGGGTTCGGGTCCATTGGGATTTTGTACAGTGGGAGGGAATGGGAAGGGATTTGGGTCCATTGGGATTGTGTACAGTGGGAGGGAATGGGAAAGGGTTTGGGTCCATTGGGATTGTGTACAGTGGGAGGGAATGGGAAGGGGTTAGGGTCCATTGGGAGTGTACAGTGGAAGGGAATGGGAAAGGGTTTGGGTCCATTGGGATTGGGTACAAGTGGGAGTGAATGGGAAGGGTTTTGGGTCCATTGGGATTGTGTACAGTGGGAGTGAATGGGTAGGGGTTTGGGTCCATTGGGATTGTGTACAGTGGGAGGGAATGGGAAAGGACTTGGGTCCATTGGGATTGTGTACAGTGGGAGGAAATGGGAAGGGGTTTGGGTCCATTGGGATTGTGTACAGTGGGCGTGAATGGGAAGGGGTTTGTGTCCATTGGGATTGTGTACAGTGGAAGTGAATGGGAAGGGGTTTGTGTCCATTGGGATTGTGTACAGTGGGAGGGAATGGGAATGGGTTAGGGTCCATTGGGATTGTGTACAGTGGGAGGGAATGGGAATGGGTTAGGGTCCATTGGGATTGTGTACAGTGGGAGGGAATGGGAATGGGTTAGGGTCCATTGGGATTGTGTACAGTGGGAGGGAATGGGAATGGGTTAGGGTCCATTGGGTTTGTTTACAGTGGGAGGGAATGGGAATGGGTTAGGGTCCATTGGGATTGTGTACAGTGGGAGGGAATGGGAATGGGTTTGGGTGCATTGGGATTGTGAACAGTGGGAGGAAGTGGGAGTGGGTTTGGATCCATTGGGATTGTGTACAGTGGGAGGGAATGGGAAGGGGTTTGGGTCCATTAGGATTGTGTACAATGGGAGTGAATGGGAAGTGGGTTGGGTCCATTGGGATTGTGTACGGTGGGAGTGAATGGGAAGGGGTTTGGGTCCATTGGGATTGTGTACGGTGGGAGTGAATGGGAAGGGGTTTGGGTCCATTGGGATTGTGTACAGTGGGAGGGAATGGGAAGCGGTTTGGGTCTATTGGGATTGTGTACAGTGGGAGGGATTGGGAAGGGGTTTGAGTCCATTGGGATTGTGTACAGTGGGAGCGAATGGGAAGGGGTTTGGGTCCATTGGGACTGTGTACGGTGGGAGTGAATGAGAAGGGTTTTGTGTCCATTGGGATTGTGTACAGTGGGAGTGAATGAGAAGGGTTTTGTGTCCATTGGGATTGTGTACAGTGGGAGTGAATGGGAAGGGGTTTGTGTCCATTGGGATTGTGTAGAGTGGGAGGGAATGGGAAGGGGTTTGGGTCCATTGGGATTGTGTACGGTGGGAGTGAATGAGAAGGGTTTTGTGTCCATTGGGATTGTGTACAGTGGGAGGGAATGGGAAGGGTTTTGGGTCCATTGGGATTGTGTACAGTGGGAGTGAATGGGAAGTGATTTGGGTCATTGGGAATGTGTACAGTTGGAGGGAATGGGAAGGGTTTTGGGTTCATTGGGATTGGGTGCAGTGGGAGGGAATGGGAAGGGATTTGGGTCCATTCGGATTGTGTACAGTTGGAGGGAATGGGAAAGGGTTCGGGTCCATTGGGATTTTGTACAGTGGGAGGGAATGGGAAGGGATTTGGGTCCATTGGGATTGTGTACAGTGGGAGGGAATGGGAAAGGGTTTGGGTCCATTGGGATTGTGTACAGTGGGAGGGAATGGGAAGGGGTTAGGGTCCATTGGGAGTGTACAGTGGAAGGGAATGGGAAAGGGTTTGGGTCCATTGGGATTGGGTACAAGTGGGAGTGAATGGGAAGGGTTTTGGGTCCATTGGGATTGTGTACAGTGGGAGTGAATGGGTAGGGGTTTGGGTCCATTGGGATTGTGTACAGTGGGAGGGAATGGGAAAGGACTTGGGTCCATTGGGATTGTGTACAGTGGGAGGAAATGGGAAGGGGTTTGGGTCCATTGGGATTGTGTACAGTGGGCGTGAATGGGAAGGGGTTTGTGTCCATTGAGATTGTGTACAGTGGAAGTGAATGGGAAGGGGTTTGTGTCCATTGGGATTGTGTACAGTGGGAGGGAATGGGAATGGGTTAGGGTCCATTGGGATTGTGTACAGTGGGAGGGAATGGGAATGGGTTAGGGTCCATTGGGATTGTGTACAGTGGGAGGGAATGGGAATGGGTTAGGGTCCATTGGGATTGTGTACAGTGGGAGGGAATGGGAATGGGTTTGGGTGCATTGGGATTGTGAACAGTGGGAGGAAGTGGGAGTGGGTTTGGATCCATTGGGATTGTGTACAGTGGGAGGGAATGGGAAGGGGTTTGGGTCCATTAGGATTGTGTACAATGGGAGTGAATGGGAAGTGGGTTGGGTCCATTGGGATTGTGTACGGTGGGAGTGAATGGGAAGGGGTTTGGGTCCATTGGGATTGTGTACGGTGGGAGTGAATGGGAAGGGGTTTGGGTCCATTGGGATTGTGTACAGTGGGAGGGAATGGGAAGCGGTTTGGGTCTATTGGGATTGTGTACAGTGGGAGGGATTGGGAAGGGGTTTGGGTCCATTGGGATTGTGTACAGTGGGAGGGAATGGGAAGGGGTTTGGGTCCATTGGGACTGTGTACGGTGGGAGTGAATGAGAAGGGTTTTGTGTCCATTGGGATTGTGTACAGTGGTAGTGAATGAGAAGGGTTTTGTGTCCATTGGGATTGTGTACAGTGGGAGTGAATGGGAAGGGGTTTGTGTCCATTGGGATTGTGTAGAGTGGGAGGGAATGGGAAGGGGTTTGGGTCCATTGGGATTGTGTATGGTGGGAGTGAATGAGAAGGGTTTTGTGTCCATTGGGATTGTGTACAGTGGGAGTGAATGAGAAGGGTTTTGTGTCCATTGGGATTGTGTACAGTGGGAGTGAATGGGAAGGGGTTTGTGTCCATTGGGATTGTGTAGAGTGGGAGGGAATGGGAAGGGGTTTGGGTTCATTGGGATTGTGTACAATGGGAGTGAATTGGAAGGGGTTTGTGTCCATTGGGATTGTGTACAGTGGGAGGGAATGGGAAGGGGTTTGGGTCCATTGGGATTGTGTACAGTGGGAGGGAATGGGAAGATGTATGGGTCTGTTGGGATTGTGTACAGTGGGAGGGAATGGGGAGGGGTTTGTGTCCACTGGGATTGTGTACAGTGGGAGTGAATGGGAAGGGGTTTGGGTCCATAGGGATTGTGTACAGTGGGAGGGAATGGGAAGGGGTTTGGGTCCATAGGGATTGTGTACAGTGGGAGGGAATGGGAAGGGGTTAGGGTCCATAGGGATTGTGTACGGTGGACGCGAATGGGAAGGGGTTTGTGTCCATTGGGATTGTGTACATTGGGAGATAATTGGAATGGGTTTGTGTCCATTGGGAATGTGTACAATGGGAGTGAATGGGAATGGTTTGTGTCCGTTGGGATTGTGTACAGTGGGAGGGAATGGGAAGAGGTTTGGGTCCATTGGGAATGTGTACAGTTGGTGGGAATGGGAAGGGTTTTGGGTGCATTGGGATTGTGTACAGTCGAGTGAATGGGAAGTGGTTTGGGTCATTGGGAATGTGTACAGTTGGAGGGAATGGGAAGGGTTTTGGGTCCATTGGGATTGGGTGCAGTGGGAGGGAATGGGAAGGGATTTGGGTCCATTCGGATTGTGTACAGTTGGAGGGAATGGGAAAGGGTTCGGGTCCATTGGGATTTTGTACAGTGGGAGGGAATGGGAAGGGATTTGGGTCCATTGGGATTGTGTACAGTGGGAGGGAATGGGAAAGGGTTTGGGTCCATTGGGATTGTGTACAGTGGGAGGGAATGGGAAGGGGTTAGGGTCCATTGGGAGTGTACAGTGGAAGGGAATGGGAAAGGGTTTGGGTCCATTGGGATTGGGTACAAGTGGGAGTGAATGGGAAGGGTTTTGGGTCCATTGGGATTGTGTACAGTGGGAGTGAATGGGTAGGGGTTTGGGTCCATTGGGATTGTGTACAGTGGGAGGGAATGGGAAAGGACTTGGGTCCATTGGGATTGTGTACAGTGGGAGGAAATGGGAAGGGGTTTGGGTCCATTGGGATTGTGTACAGTGGGCGTGAATGGGAAGGGGTTTGTGTCCATTGGGATTGTGTACAGTGGAAGTGAATGGGAAGGGGTTTGTGTCCATTGGGATTGTGTACAGTGGGAGGGAATGGGAATGGGTTAGGGTCCATTGGGATTGTGTACAGTGGGAGGGAATGGGAATGGGTTAGGGTCCATTGGTATTGTGTACAGTGGGAGGGAATGGGAATGGGTTAGGGTCCATTGGGATTGTGTACAGTGGGAGGGAATGGGAATGGGTTAGGGTCCATTGGGTTTGTTTACAGTGGGAGGGAATGGGAATGGGTTAGGGTCCATTGGGATTGTGTACAGTGGGAGGGAATGGGAATGGGTTTGGGTGCATTGGGATTGTGAACAGTGGGAGGAAGTGGGAGTGGGTTTGGATCCATTGGGATTGTGTACAGTGGGAGGGAATGGGAAGGGGTTTGGGTCCATTAGGATTGTGTACAATGGGAGTGAATGGGAAGTGGGTTGGGTCCATTGGGATTGTGTACGGTGGGAGTGAATGGGAAGGGGTTTGGGTCCTTTGGGATTGTGTACGGTGGGAGTGAATGGGAAGGGGTTTGGGTCCATTGGGATTGTGTACAGTGGGAGGGAATGGGAAGCGGTTTGGGTCTATTGGGATTGTGTACAGTGGGAGGGATTGGGAAGGGGTTTGGGTCCATTGGGATTGTGTACAGTGGGAGGGAATGGGAAGGGGTTTGGGTCCATTGGGACTGTGTACGGTGGGAGTGAATGAGAAGGGTTTTGTGTCCATTGGGATTGTGTACAGTGGGAGTGAATGAGAAGGGTTTTGTGTCCATTGGGATTGTGTACAGTGGGAGTGAATGGGAAGGGGTTTGTGTCCATTGGGATTGTGTAGAGTGGGAGGGAATGGGAAGGGGTTTGGGTCCATTGGGATTGTGTACGGTGGGAGTGAATGAGAAGGGTTTTGTGTCCATTGGGATTGTGTACAGTGGGAGTGAATGAGAAGGGTTTTGTGTCCATTGGGATTGTGTACAGTGGGAGTGAATGGGAAGGGGTTTGTGTCCATTGGGATTGTGTAGAGTGGGAGGGAATGGGAAGGGGTTTGGGTTCATTGGGATTGTGTACAATGGGAGTGAATTGGAAGGTGTTTGTGTCCAAGGGATTGTGTGCAGTGGGAGCGAATGGGAAGGGGTTTGTGTCCATTGGGATTGTGTACAGTGGGAGGGAATGGGAAGGGGTTTGGGTCCATTGGGGATTGTGTACAGTGGGAGGGAATGGGAAGATGTATGGGTCTGTTGGGATTGTGTACAGTGGGAGGGAATGGGGAGGGGTTTGTGTCCACTGGGATTGTGTACAGTGGGAGTGAATGGGAAGGGGTTTGGGTCCATAGGGATTGTGTACAGTGGGAGGGAATGGGAAGGGGTTTGGGTCCATAGGGATTGTGTACAGTGGGAGGGAATGGGAAGGGGTTAGGGTCCATAGGGATTGTGTACGGTGGACGCGAATGGGAAGGGGTTTGTGTCCATTGGGATTGTGTACATTGGGAGATAATTGGAATGGGTTTGTGTCCATTGGGAATGTGTACAATGGGAGTGAATGGGAACGGTTTGTGTCCGTTGGGATTGTGTACAGTGGGAGGGAATGGGAAGAGGTTTGGGTCCATTGGTAATGTGTACAGTTGGTGGGAATGGGAAGGGTTTTGGGTGCATTGGGATTGTGTACAGTGGGAGTGAATGGGAAGTGGTTTGGGTCATTGGGAATGTGTACAGTTGGAGGGAATGGGAAGGGTTTTGGGTCCATTGGGATTGGGTGCAGTGGGAGGGAATGGGAAGGGATTTGGGTCCATTCGGATTGTGTACAGTTGGAGGGAATGGGAAGGGTTCGGGTCCATTGGGATTTTGTACAGTGGGAGGGAATGGGAAGGGATTTGGGTCCATTGGGATTGTGTACAGTGGGAGGGAATGGGAAAGGGTTTGGGTCCATTGGGATTGTGTACAGTGGGAGGGAATGGGAAGGGGTTAGGGTCCATTGGGAGTGTACAGTGGAAGGGAATGGGAAAGGGTTTGGGTCCATTGGGATTGGGTACAAGTGGGAGTGAATGGGAAGGGTTTTGGGTCCATTGGGATTGTGTACAGTGGGAGTGAATGGGTAGGGGTTTGGGTCCATTGGGATTGTGTACAGTGGGAGGGAATGGGAAAGGACTTGGGTCCATTGGGATTGTGTACAGTGGGAGGAAATGGGAAGGGGTTTGGGTCCATTGGGATTGTGTACAGTGGGCGTGAATGGGAAGGGGTTTGTGTCCATTGGGATTGTGTACAGTGGAAGTGAATGGGAAGGGGTTTGTGTCCATTGGGATTGTGTACAGTGGGAGGGAATGGGAATGGGTTAGGGTCCATTGGGATTGTGTACAGTGGGAGGGAATGGGTTAGGGTCCATTGGGATTGTGTACAGTGGGAGGGAATGGGAATGGGTTAGGGTCCATTGGGATTGTGTACAGTAGGAGGGAATGGGAATGGGTTAGGGTCCATTGGGTTTGTTTACAGTGGGAGGGAATGGGAATGGGTTAGGGTCCATTGGGATTGTGTACAGTGGGAGGGAATGGGAATGGGTTTGGGTGCATTGGGATTGTGAACAGTGGGAGGAAGTGGGAGTGGGTTTGGATCCATTGGGATTGTGTACAGTGGGAGGGAATGGGAAGGGGTTTGGGTCCATTAGGATTGTGTACAATGGGAGTGAATGGGAAGTGGGTTGGGTCCATTGGGATTGTGTACGGTGGGAGTGAATGGGAAGGGGTTTGGGTCCATTGGGATTGTGTACGGTGGGAGTGAATGGGAAGGGGTTTGGGTCCATTGGGATTGTGTACAGTGGGAGGAAATGGGAAGGGGTTTGGGTCCATTGGGATTTTGTACAGTGGGAGGGATTGGGAAGGGGTTTGGGTCCATTGGGATTGTGTACAGTGGGAGGGAATGGGAAGGGGTTTGGGTCCATTGGGATTGTGTACGGTGGGAGTGAATGAGAAGGGTTTTGTGTCCATTGGGATTGTGTACAGTGGGAGTGAATGAGAAGGGTTTTGTGTCCATTGGGATTGTGTACTGTGGGAGTGAATGGGAAGGGGTTTGTGTCCATTGGGATTGTGTACAGTGGGAGGGAATGGGAAGGGGTTTGGGTCCATTGGGATTGTGTACGGTGGGAGTGAATGAGAAGGGTTTTGTGTCCATTGGGATTGTGTACAGTGGGAGTGAATGAGAAGGGTTTTGTGTCCATTGGGATTGTGTACAGTGGGAGTGAATGGGAAGGGGTTTGTGTCCATTGGGATTGTGTAGAGTGGGAGGGAATGGGAAGGGGTTTGGGTTCATTGGGATTGTGTACAATGGGAGTGAATTGGAAGGTGTTTGTGTCCAAGGGATTGTGTGCCGTGGGAGCGAATGGGAAGGGGTTTGTGTCCATTGGGATTGTGTACAGTGGGAGGGAATGGGAAGGGGTTTGTGTCCATTGGGATTGTGTACAGTGGGAGGGAATGGGAAGGGGTTTGGGTCCATTGGGATTGTGTACAGTGGGAGGGAATGGGAAGATGTATGGGACTGTTGGGATTGTGTACAGTGGGAGGGAATGGGGAGGGGTTTGTGTCCACTGGGATTGTGTACAGTGGGAGTGAATGGGAAGGGGTTTGGGTCCATAGGGATTGTGTACAGTGGGAGTGAATGGGAAGGGGTTTGGGTCCATAGGGATTGTGTACAGTGGGAGGGAATGGGAAGGGGTTAGGGTCCATAGGGATTGTGTACGGTGGACGCGAATGGGAAGGGGTTTGTGTCCATTGGGATTGTGTACATTGGGAGATAATTGGAATGGGTTTGTGTCCATTGGGAATGTGTACAATGGGAGTGAATGGGAATGGTTTGTGTCCGTTGGGGTTGTGTACAGTGGGAGGGAATGGGAAGAGGTTTGGGTCCATTGGGAATGTGTACAGTTGGTGGGAATGGGAAGGGTTTTGGGTGCATTGGGATTGTGTACAGTGGGAGTGAATGGGAAGTGGTTTGGGTCATTGGGAATGTGTACAGTTGGAGGGAATGGGAAGGGTTTTGGGTCCATTGGGATTGGGTGCAGTGGGAGGGAATGGGAAGGGATTTGGGTCCATTCGGATTGTGTACAGTGGGAGGGAATGGGAAAGGGTTTGTGTCCATTGGGATTGTGTACAGTGGGAGGGAATGGGAATGGGTTAGGGTCCATTGGGTTTGTTTACAGTGGGAGGGAATGGGAATGGGTTAGGGTCCATTGGGATTGTGTACAGTGGGAGGGAATGGGAATGGGTTTGGGTGCATTGGGATTGTGAACAGTGGGAGGAAGTGGGAGTGGGTTTGGATCCATTGGGATTGTGTACAGTGGGAGGGAATGGGAAGGGGTTTGGGTCCATTAGGATTGTGTACAATGGGAGTGAATGGGAAGTGGGTTGGGTCCATTGGGATTGTGTACGGTGGGAGTGAATGGGAAGGGGTTTGGGTCCATTGGGATTGTGTACGGTGGGAGTGAATGGGAAGGGGTTTGGGTCCATTGGGATTGTGTACAGTGGGAGGGAATGGGAAGGGGTTTGGGTCCATTGGGATTGTGTACAGTGGGAGTGAATGAGAAGGGTTTTGTGTCCATTGGGATTGTGTACAGTGGGAGTGAAAGGGAAGGGGTTTGTGTCCATTGGGATTGTGTGCAGTGGGAGGGAATGGGAAGGGGTTTGGGTCCATTTTGATTGTGTACGGTGGGAGTGAATGAGAAGGGTTTTGTGTCCATTGGGATTGTGTACAGTGGGAGTGAATGAGAAGGGTTTTGTGTCCATTGGGATTGTGTACAGTGGGAGTGAATGGGAAGGGGTTTGTGTCCATTGGGATTGTGTAGAGTGGGAGGGAATGGGAAGGGGTTTGGGTCCATTAGGATTGTGTACAGTGGGAGGGAATGGGAAGATGTATGGGTCTGTTGGGATTGTGTACAGTGGGAGGGAATGGGGAGGGGTTTGTGTCCACTGGGATTGTGTACAGTGGGAGTGAATGGGAGGGGGTTTGGGTCCATAGGGATTGTGTACAGTGGGAGTGAATGGGAAGGGGTTCGGTTCCATAGGGATTGTGTACAGTGGGAGGGAATGGGAAGAGGTTTGGGTCCATCGGGATTGTGTACAGTGGGAGGGAATGGGACGGGGTTAGGGTCCATTGGGATTGTGTACAGTGGGAGGGATTGGGAAGGGGTTTGGGTCCATTGGGGTTGTGTACAGTGGGACGGACTGGGAATGGGTTTGTGTCCATCGGGATTGTGTACGGTTGGAGGGAGTGGGACGGGGTTTGGGTCCAATGGGATTGTGTACAGTGGGAGGGAATGGGAAGGGGTTTGGGTCCATCGGGATTGTGTACAGTGGGAGGGAATGGGAAGGGGTTTGGGTCCATCGGGATTGTGTACAGTGGGAGGGAATGGGAAAGGGTTTGTGTCCATTGGGATTGTGTACAGTGGGAGGGAATGGGAAGTGGTTTGTGTCCATTGGGTTTGTGTACAGTGGGAGGGAATGGGAATGGGTTTGTGTGCATTGGGATTGTGTACGGTGGGAGGGAATGGGAAGGAGTTTGGGTCCATTGGGATTGTGTACAGTGGGAGGGAATGGGAAGGGGTTTGGGTCCATTGGGATTGTGTACAGTGGGAGTGAATGGGAAGGGGTTTGGGTCCATTGGGATTGTGTACAGTGGGAGGGAATGGGAAGTGGTTTGGGACGATTGGAATTGTGTACAGTGGGAGGGAATGGGAAAAGGTTTGTGTCCATTGGGATTGTGTACAGTGGAAGGGAATGGGAAGTGGTTTGTGTCCATTGGGATTGTGTACAGTGGGAGGGAATGGGAATGGGTTTGTGTGCATTGTGATTGTGTACGGTGGGAGGGAATGGGAAGAGGTTTGGGTCCATTGGGATTGTGTACAGTGGGAGGGAATGGGAAGGGGTTTGTGTGCATTGGGATTGTGTACGGTGGGAGGGAATGGGAAGGGGTTTGGGTCCATTGGGATTGTGTACAGTGGGAGGGAATGGGAATGGGTTAGGGTCCATTGGGATTGTGTACAGTTGGAGGGAATGTGAATGGGTTAGGGTCCATTGGGATTGTATACAGTGGGAGGGAATGGGAAGGGGTTTGGGTCCATTGGGATTGTGTACGGTGGGAGGGAATGGGAAGGGGTTTGGGTCCATTGGGACTGTGTACGGTGGGAGTGAATGAGAAGGGTTTTGTGTCCATTGGGATTGTGTACAGTGGGAGTGAATGAGAAGGGTTTTGTGTCCATTGGGATTGTGTACAGTGGGAGTGAATGGGAAGGGGTTTGTGTACATTGGGATTGTGTGCAGTGGGAGGGAATGGGAAGGGGTTTGGGTCCATTGGGATTGTGTACGGTGGGAGTGAATGAGAAGGGTTTTGTGTCTATTGGGATTGTGTACAGTGGGAGTGAATGAGAAGGGTTTTGTGTCCATTGGGATTGTGTACAGTGGGAGGGAATGGGAAGGGGTTTGGGTCCATTGGGATTGTGTACAGTGGGAGGGAATGGGAAGATGTATGGGTCTGTTGGGATTGTGTACAGTGGGAGGGAATGGGGAGGGGTTTGTGTCCACTGGGATTGTGTACAGTGGGAGTGAATGGGAAGGGGTTTGGGTCCATAGGGATTGTGTACAGTGGGAGTGAATGGGAAGGGGTTTGGG
>NW_028270188.1:49124060-49153733 GCF_037043375.1 Chiloscyllium plagiosum
GTGTGTGTTGAGTGAGTGTATGTCTGTGAGTGTGGGTGAGTGTGTGTGTGTATATCTGTGAGTGTGTGTGTATATCTGTGATTGTGATAGTGTGTATATCTGTGAGTGTGTATGTGTGTATATCTGTGTGTGTGTGTATATATCTGTGTGTGTGAGTGTGTGTGTATATCTGTGTGTGAGTGTGTATATCTGTGAGTGTGTGTGTCTATCTGTGTGTGTGAGTGTGCGTGTGAGTGAGTGTGTATATCCGTGAGTGTGTGTGAGTTTGTGTGAGTAAGTGTGTGTGAGTATGTATATCTGTGAGTGTGTATGAGTGTGTATATCTGTGTGTGAGTGTGTGTGTGAGTGTGTATATCTGTGAGTGTGCGTGAGTGTGTATATCTCTGTGTGAGTGTGTGTATCTGTGTGTGTGTCTGAGTGTGTATATCGGTGTGTGTATGTCAGTGTGTGTGTGTATATCTGTGAATGAGTATGAGTGTGTATATCTGTGTGTGTATCTGTGTGTGTGTGTATATCTGTGTGTGTGTGTGAGTGTGTGTGTATATATCTGTGAGTATGTATATCTGTGTGTGTATATCTGTGTGTGTGTGAGTGTGAATATCTGTGAGTGTGTGTGTGTATATCTGTGAGTGTGTGTGAGTGTGTATATCTGTGTGTGTGTGTGTGAGCGTGTATACCCGTGAGTGTGTGTATATCTGTGTGAGTGTGTGTGTGTATATCTGTGTGTGAGTGTGTGTGTTGAGTGAGTGTATGTCTGTGAGTGTGTGTGTGTGAGTGTGTATATCTGTGTGTGTGTATGAGTGTGTATATCTGTGACTGTGTGTGTATATCTGTGAGGGTGTGTGAGTGTGTATATCTGTGTGTGTATATCGGTGTGTGTGTGAGTGTGCATATCTGTGAGTGTGTGTGTATATCTGTTAGTGTGTGTGTACATCTGTGTGTGTGTGAATGTGTGAGTGTGTATATCTGTGTGTGTATATCTGTGAGTGTGAGTGAGTGTGTGTGTGGGTGAGCGTGGGTGTATATCTGTGTGTGAGTGTGTATATCTGTGTGTGAGTGAGTGTGTGTATGGGTGAGTGTGTGTGTATATCTGTGTGTGTGGATATCTGTGAGTGTGTGTATATCTGTGTGTGTGAGTGAGTGTGTATGAGTGTGTATATCTGTGAGTGTGTGTGTATATCTGTGAGTGTGTGTATATCTGTGAGTGTGTGTGAGTGTGTATATCTGTGAGAGTGTGTGTATATCTCTTTGTGTATATCTGTGATTGTGATAGTGTGTATATCTGTGAGTGTGTGTGTGTGTGTATATCTGTGAGTGTGTGTGTGAATGTGTATATCTGTGAGTGCGTGAGTGTGTGTGACTGTATATCTGTGAGTGTGTGTGTGAGTGTGTATATCGGTGTGTGTGTGAGTGTGAGCATATCTGTGAGTGTGTGTGTATATCTGTTAGTGTGTGTGTGTATATCTGTGTGTGTGAATGTGTGAGTGTGTATATCTGTGTGTGAGTGTGTATATCTGTGTGTGTGAGTGAGTATGTGTGTATATCTGTGTGTGAGTGTGTATATCTGTGTGTGAGTGAGTGTGTGTATGGGTGAGTGAGTGCGTATATCTGTGTGTGTGGATATCTGTGTGTGTGTATATCTGTGAGTGTGTGTGAGTGTGTATATCTGTGAGTGTGTGTGTGTGAGTGTGTGTGTATATCTCTGTGTATATCTGTGATTGTGATAGTGTATATATCTGTGAGTGTGTGTGTATATCTGTGTGTGTGTGTGTATATCTGTGATTGTGTGTGTATATCTGTGCGTGTGAGTGAGTGTGTGTGTGTGGGTGAGTGTGTCTATATACCTGTGTGGGTATGTCTGTGTGTGTGAGTGAGTATGTATATCTGTGAGTGTGTATGAGTGAGTGTGTGTGAGTATGTGTTTGAGTATGTATATCTGTGAGTGTGTGTGTGTATATCTGTGTGTGAGTGTATGTGTGTGTGTATATCTGTGAGTGTGTATATCTGAGTGTGTGTGAGTGTGTATATCTCTGTGTGAGTGTGTATATCTGTGTGTGTGTGTGTGTATATCGGTGTGTGTGTGTATATCTGTGAGTGTGTATATCTGTGTGTATGTGAGTGTATATCTGTATGTGTATGTGAGTGTGTGTGTGTATATCTGAGTGTGAGTGTGTATATCTGTGAGTGAGTGAGTGTGTGTGTATATCTGTGTGTGTGTATATCAGTGTGTATGTGAGTGAGTGTGTGTGTGTATATCTGTGAGTGTGTGTGTGTGAGTGTGTATATCTGTGAGTGTGTGTGTGAGTGTGTATATCTTTGTGTGTATGAGTGAGTGTGAGTGTGTGTGTGGGTGAGTGTGTGTGCATATCTGTGTATGAGTGTGTATATCTGTGAGTGTGTATATCGGTGTGTGTATGTGAATGTGTGAGTGTGTAAATCTGTGTGTGTGTGTGTGTGTGTGTGTGAGTGTGTATATCTGTGAGTGTGAGTGTGTATATCTGTGTGAGTGTGTGTGTGAGTATGTATATCTGTGAGTGTGAGTTTGTGTGTGAGTGAGTGTAATTGAGTGTGTATATCTGTGAGTGTGTGTATGTGTATATCTGTGACTGTGTGTGTATGTGAGTGTGTATATCTGTGAGTGAGTGTGTGAGTGTGTATATCTGTGTGTGTATATCTGTGAGTGTGTGTGTATATCTGTGTGTGAGTGAGTGTGTGTGAGTGTGTATATCTGTGAGTGTGTGTGTCTATCTGCGTGTGTGTGTGTATATCTGTGTGTGTGTGTATGTGTATATCTGCGTGTGAACGTGTGTGAGTGTGTATATTTGTGTGTGAGTGTGTGTGTGTGTGTGTATATCTGTGAGTGAGAGTGAGTGTGTATATCTGTGTGTGAGGGTGTGTGTGTGTGTATATCTGTGAGTGTGTGTGTGTGTATATCTGTGTGTGTGTGTGTATATCTGAGTGTGTGAGTGTGTATATCTGTGTGTATGTGTGTGTGTATGTGAGTGTGTATATCTGTGTGTGAGTGTGTATATCTGTATGTATGTGTGTGTGTGAGTGTGTATATCTGTGAGTGTGTGTGAGTGTGTATATCTGTGTGTATGTGAGTGTGTGTATGTGAGTGTGTATATCTGTGAGTGTGCTGAAAATGTGTTGCTGGAAAAGCGCAGCAGGTCAGGAAGCATCCAGGGAACAGGAGAATCGACGTTTCGGGCATAAGCCCTTCTTCAGGCTATCTGTGAGTGTGAGTGTGTATATCTGTGTGTACATGAGTGTGTGTATGTGAGTGTGTATATCTGTGTGTGAGTGGGGTAATGTGAGTGTGAGTGTGTTGTGTTGCAATGAGCCGGATGTAGGTCTCGGTGCCTGGGAGGCAGTAACCTCCTGTAGGCGTTATCTCATTTTGCCTCTGTGCCCTGCAGGTAGCAGCACCCCTCCGGTTATGCCCAGTGCCCCTGTACCTGCCATAGGTCCCCCACCCCTCACTGTGAATGGGTACAGTCAGATCACACCACAGTCAAACGGGCAGACTACAGCCGAACCCATCTACACCAACGGGGTTCACTCATATACAGGTAACTGGCTGGGTATTCACCATTGTGGCTTACAGCTGGGGGAGAGAGAGGGGAGGGGAGGGAGGGGGCTGGGCAGGGAGGGGAGGGGAGGGACTGTGAGTGGGGTAGTGGGTGTGTGGAGTGGGGTAGTGGGTGAGTGGAGTGGGTGTATGGAGTGGGGTAGTGGGTGTGTGGAGTGGACAGTGGGTGTGTGGAGTGGGGTAGTGGGTGTGTGGAGTGGGGTAGTGTGTGTTGAGTGGGGTACTGGGTGTGGAGTGGGGAGTGGGTGTGGAATGGGTAGTGGGTGTGTGTAGTGGGGTAGTGGGAGTGTGGAGTGGGGTAGTGGGTGTGGAGTGGGGTGGTGGGTGTGTGGTGTGGGGTAGTGGGTGTGTGGAGTGGGGTAGTGGGTGTGGAGTGGGGAGTGTGTGTGTGGAGTCGGGTAGTGGTGTGGAGTGTGGTAGTGGGTGTGTGGAGTGGAGTAGTGGGTCTGAAGTGGGGTAGTGGGGTGTGTGGAGAAGGGTAGTGGGTGTGGAGTGGGTAGTGGCTGTGTGGAGTGGGGTAGTGGGAGTGTGGAGTGGGGTAGTGGGTGTGGAGTGGGGTAGTGGGTGTGGATTGGGTAGTGGCTGTGTGGAGTGGGGTAGTGGGAGTGTGGAATGGGGTAGTGGGTGTGGAGTGGGGTAGTGGGAGTGTGGAGTGGGGTAGTGGGTGTGGAGTGGGGTAGTGGGTGTGGATTGGGTAGTGGCTGTGTGGAGTGGGGTAGTGGGAGTGTGGAGTGGGGTAGTGGGTGTGGAGTGGGGTAGTGGTTTGGAGTGGGTTCATGGGTGTGTGGAGTGGGGTAGTGGGTGTGGAGTGGGGTAGTGGGTGTGTGGAGTGGGGTAGTGGGTGTGGAGTGGGGTAGTGGGTGTGGATTGGGGAGTGTGTGTGGAGTGGGGAGTGTGTGTGGAGTGAGGGAGTGTGTGTGGAGTGGGGGAGTGTGTGCGGAGTGGGGAGTGGGTGGGGAGTGTGAGTGGAGTGGGGGGGTGTGTGGTGTGGGGGAGTGGGTGTGGAGTGGGGAGTGGTATGGAGTGGGGTAGTGGGTGTGGATTGGGGAGTGTGTGTGGAGTGGGGAGTGTGTGTGGAGTGAGGGAGTGTGTGTGGAGTGGGGAGTGTGTGCGGAGTGGGGAGTGGGTGGGGAGTGTGAGTGGAGTGGGGGGGTGTGTAGTGGGGAGTGTGTGTGGAGTGGAGAGTGTGTGTGTGGAGTGGGGAGTGTGTGTGGAGTGGGGAGTGTATGTGGAGTGGGGAGTGGGTGTGGAGTGGGGAGTGTGCGTGGAGTGAGGTAGTGGGTGTGTGGAGTGGGCTAGTGGGTTTGGAGTGGGTAGTGGGTGTGTGGAGTGGGGAGTTGGTCTGGAGTGGGGTAGTGGGTGTGTGGAGTGGGGAGTGGGTGTGGAGTGGGGGAGTGTGTGTGGTGTGGGGAGTGTGTGTGGAGTGGGGTAGTGGGTGTGGACTTGGGAGTGGGTGTGTGGAGTGGGGTAGTATGTGTGGAGTGGGGTAGTGGGTGTGTGGAGTGTGATAGTGGGTGTGGAGTGGGGTAGTGGGTGTGTGGAGTGGGGTAGTGGGTGTGTGGAGTGCGTAGTGTGTGTGGAGTGGGATAGTGGGTGTGTGGAGTGGGGAGTGGGTGTGTGGAGTGGGGTAGTGGGTGTGTGGAGTGGGGTAGTGGGAGTGTGGAGTGGGGTAGTGGGTGTGTGGAGTGGGGTAGTGGGAGTGTGGAGTGGGGTAGTGGGAGTGTGGAGTGGGGTAGTGGGTGTGTGGAGTGAGGTAGTGGGTGTGTGGAGTGGGGTAGTTTGTGTTGAGTGGGGTAGTGGGTGTGTGGAGTGTGATAATGGGTGTGGAGTGGGTGTGTGGAGTGGGGGAGTGGATGTGGAGTGGAGGGTGTGTGGAATGGGGGAGTGGGTGTGGAGTGGGGTGTGTGTGGAGTGGGGAGTGTGAGTGGAGTGGGGCAGTGTGTGTGGATTGGGGGAGTGGGTGTGGATTGGAGGAGTGTGTGTGGAATGGGGGAGTGGGGAGTGTGTGTGGAGTGCGGAGTGTGTGTGGAGTGGGGGAGTGTGTGTGGAGTGGGGGAGTGTGGAGTGGGGGAGTGTGGAGTGGGGGAGTGTGGAGTGGGGGAGTGTGTGTGTGGAGTTGGGGAGTGGGTGTGGAGTGCGGAGTGTGTGTGGAGTGGGAGAGTGAGTGTGGAGTGGGGAGTGTGTGTGGAGTGGGGAGTGTGTGTGTGGAGTGGGGGGTGTGGAGTGGGGAAGTGGGTGTGGAGTGGGGGAGTGTGTGTGGAGTGGGGAGTGTGTGTGTGGAGTGGGGAGTGTTTGTGGAGTGGGGGAGTGTGTATGGAGTGGGGGAGTGGGTGTGGAGTTGGGGTGTGGGGGAGTGGGGAGTGTGTGTGGAGTGGAGGGTGTGTGGAGTGGGGGAGTGTGTATGGAGTGGGGGAGTGGGTGTGGAGTTGGGGTGTGGGGAAGTGGGGAGTGTGTGTGGAGTGGAGGGTGTGTGGAATGGGGGAGTGGGTGTGGAGTGGGTGTGTGGGGGAGTGGGGAGTGTGTGTGGAGTGGGGAGTGGGTGTGGAGTGGGGAGTGTGTGTGGTGGGGGAGTGTCTGTGGAGTGCGGAGTGTGTGTGGAGTGGGGGAGTGTGTGTGGAGTGGGGAGTGTGTGTGGAGTGGGGGAGTGTGTGGGGAGTGTGTGTGTGGAGTGGGGAGTGTGTGTGGATTGGGGAGTGTGTGTGGAGTGGGGGGTGTGTGGAGTGGGGAGTGTGAGTGGAGTGGGGGGTGTGTGGAGTGGGGTGTGTGTGTGTGGAGTGGGGTGTGTGTGTGGAGTGGGGGGGTGTGGAGTTGGGGAGTGGGTGTGGAGTGGGGAGTGTGTGTGGAGTGGAGGGTGTGTGGAGTGGGGGAGTGTGTATGGAGTGGGGGAGTGGGTGTGGAGTTGGGGTGTGGGGAAGTGGGGAGTGTGTGTGGAGTGGAGGGTGTGTGGAATGGGGGAGTGGGTGTGGAGTGGGTGTGTGGGGGAGTGGGGAGTGTGTGTGGAGTGGGGAGTGGGTGTGGAGTGGGGAGTGTGTGTGGTGGGGGAGTGTCTGGAGTGCGGAGTGTGTGTGGAGTGGGGGAGTGTGTGTGGAGTGGGGAGTGTGTGTGGAGTGGGGGAGTGTGTGGGGAGTGTGTGTGTGGAGTGGGGAGTGTGTGTGGATTGGGGAGTGTGTGTGGAGTGGGGGGTGTGTGGAGTGGGGAGTGTGTGTGGAGTGGGGGAGTGTGTGGGGAGTGTGTGTGTGGAGTGGGGGTGCGTGTGGAGTGGGGGGTGTGTGGAGTGGGGGAATGGGTGTGGAGTGGGGGAGTGTGTGTGGAGTGGGGGTTGTGTGGAGTGGGGAGTGTGAGTGGAGTGGGGTGTGTGTGGAGTGGGGAGTGTGAGTGGAGTGGGGAAGTGTGTGTGGAATGGGGGAGTGGGGAGTGTGTGTGGAGTGCGGAGTGTGTGTGGATTGGGGGAGTGTGTGTGGAGTGGGGGAGTGTGGAGTGGGGGAGTGTGGAGTGGGGGAGTGAGGAGTGGGGGAGTGTGTGTGTGGAGTTGGGGAGTGGGTGTGGAGTGCGGAGTGTGTGTGGAGTGGGAGAGTGTGGAGTTGGGGAGTGGGTGTGGAGTGGGGGGTGTGTGGAGTGGGGGAGTGAGTGTGGAGTGGGGAGTGTGTGTGGAGTGGGGAGTGTGTGTGTGGAGTGGGGGGGTGTGGAGTGGGGGAGTGGGTGTGGAGTGGGGGAGTGTGTGTGGAGTGGGGAGTGTGTGTGTGGAGTGGGGAGTGTTTGTGGAGTGGAGGGTGTGTGGAGTGGGGGAGTGTGTATGGAGTGGGGAGTGTGTGTGGAGTGGGGAGTGTGTGGGGAGTGTGTGTGTGGAGTGGGGGTGTGTGTGGAGTGGGGGGTGTGTGGAGTGGGGGAATGGGTGTGGAGTGGGGGAGTGTGTGTGGAGTGGGGGTGTGTGGAGTGGGGGAGTGTGTATGGAGTGGGGGAGTGGGTGTGGAGTTGGGGTGTGGGGGAGTGGGGAGTGTGTGTGGAGTGGAGGGTGTGTGGAGTGGGGGAGTGTGTATGGAGTGGGGGAGTGGGTGTGGAGTTGGGGTGTGGGGGAGTGGGGAGTGTGTGTGGAGTGGAGGGTGTGTGGAGTGGGGGAGTGTGTATGGAGTGGGGGAGTGGGTGTGGAGTTGGGGTGTGGGGGAGTGGGGAGTGTGTGTGGAGTGGAGGGTGTGTGGAGTGGGGGAGTGTGTATGGAGTGGGGGAGTGGGTGTGGAGTGGGGGAGTGTGTGGGGAGTGTGTGTGTGGAGTGGGGAGTGTGTGTGGATTGGGGAGTGTGTGTGGAGTGGGGGGGTGTGTGGAGTGGGGAGTGTGAGTGGAGTGGGGGGTGTGTGGAGTGGGGTGTGTGTGTGTGGAGTGGGGTGTGTGTGTGGAGTGGGGGGGTGTGGAGTTGGGGAGTGGGTGTGGAGTGGGGAGTGTGTGTGGAGTGGGGAGTGTGTGTGGAGTGGGGGTGTGTGTGTGGAGTGGGGGGGTGTGGAGTGGGGAGTGTGTGTGGAGTGGGGAGTGTGAGTGGAGTGGGGCAGTGTGTGTGGATTGGGGGAGTGGGTGTGGATTGGAGGAGTGTGTGTGGAGTGGGGGAGTGTGGAGTGGGGGAGTGTGGAGTGGGGGAGTGTGTGGAGTGGGGGGTGTGTGTGGATTGGGGGAGTGGGTGTGGATTGGAGGAGTGTGTATGGAGTGGGGGAGTGTGTGTGGAGTGGGGGAGTGTGGAGTGGGGGAGTGTGGAGTGGGGGAGTGTGGAGTGGGGGAGTGTGTGTGTGGAGTTGGGGAGTGGGTGTGGAGTGCGGAGTGTGTGTGGAGTGGGAGAGTGTGGAGTTGGGGAGTGGGTGTGGAGTGGGGGGTGTGTGTGGAGTGGGGGAGTGAGTGTGGAGTGGGGAGTGTGTGTGGAGTGGGGAGTGTGTGTGTGGAGTGGGGGGGTGTGGAGTGGGGGAGTGGGTGTGGAGTGGGGGGTGTTTGTGGAGTGGGGGAGTGAGTGTGGAGTGGGGAGTGTGTGTGTGGAGTGGGGGTGTGTGGAGTGGGGGAGTGTGTGTGGAGTGGGGAGTGTGTGTGTGGAGTGGGGAGTGTTTGTGGAGTGGGGGGGTGTGGAGTGGGGGTGTGTGTGTGGAGTGGGGGAGTGGGTGTGGAGTTGGGGTGTGGGGGAGTGGGGAGTGTGTGTGGAGTGGAGGGTGTGTGGAGTGGGGAGTGTGTATGGAGTGGGGGAGTGGGTGTGGAGTTGGGGTGTGGGGAAGTGGGGAGTGTGTGTGGAGTGGAGGGTGTGTGGAATGGGGGTGTGGGTGTGGAGTGGGAGTGTGGGGGAGTGGGGAGTGTGTGTGTAGTGGGGAGTGTGTGTGGAGTGGGGAGTGTGTGTGTGGAGTGGGGGTGTGTGGAGTGGGGAGTGGGTGTGGAGTGGGGGAGTGTGTGTGGAGTGGGGAGTGTGTGTGGAGTGGGGGAGTGTGTGGGGAGTGTGTGTGTGGAGTGGGGAGTGTGTGTGGATTGGGGAGTGTGTGTGGAGTGGGGGGGTGTGTGGAGTGGGGAGTGTGAGTGGAGTGGGGGGTGTGTGGAGTGGGGTGTGTGTGTGGAGTGGGGGAGTGTGTGGGGAGTGTGTGTGTGGAGTGGGGAGTGTGTGTGGATTGGGGAGTGTGTGTGGAGTGGGGGGTGTGTGGAGTGGGGAGTGTGTGTGGAGTGGGGGAGTGTGTGGGGAGTGTGTGTGTGGAGTGGGGGTGTGTGTGGAGTGGGGGGTGTGTGGAGTGGGGGAATGGGTGTGGAGTGGGGGAGTGTGTGTGGAGTGGGGGTGTGTGGAGTGGGGGAGTGTGTATGGAGTGGGGGAGTGGGTGTGGAGTTGGGGTGTGGGGGAGTGGGGAGTGTGTGTGGAGTGGAGGGTGTGTGGAGTGGGGGAGTGTGTATGGAGTGGGGGAGTGGGTGTGGAGTTGGGGTGTGGGGGAGTGGGGAGTGTGTGTGGAGTGGAGGGTGTGTGGAGTGGGGGAGTGTGTATGGAGTGGGGGAGTGTGTGGGGAGTGGGGAGTGTGTGTGGAGTGGAGGGTGTGTGGAGTGGGGGAGTGTGTATGGAGTGGGGGAGTGGGTGTGGAGTTGGGGTGTGGGGGAGTGGGGAGTGTGTGTGGAGTGGAGGGTGTGTGGAGTGGGGGAGTGTGTATGGAGTGGGGGAGTGGGTGTGGAGTTGGGGTGTGGGGGAGTGGGGAGTGTGTGTGGAGTGGAGGGTGTGTGGAGTGGGGGAGTGTGTATGGAGTGGGGGAGTGGGTGTGGAGTGGGGGAGTGTGTGGGGAGTGTGTGTGTGGAGTGGGGAGTGTGTGTGGATTGGGGAGTGTGTGTGGAGTGGGGGAGTGTGGAGTGGGGGAGTGTGGAGTGGGGGAGTGTGTGGAGTGGGGGGTGTGTGTGGATTGGGGGAGTGGGTGTGGATTGGAGGAGTGTGTATGGAGTGGGGGAGTGTGTGTGGAGTGGGGGAGTGTGGAGTGGGGGAGTGTGGAGTGGGGGAGTGTGGAGTGGGGGAGTGTGTGTGTGGAGTTGGGGAGTGGGTGTGGAGTGCGGAGTGTGTGTGGAGTGGGAGAGTGTGGAGTTGGGGAGTGGGTGTGGAGTGGGGGGTGTTTGTGGAGTGGGGGAGTGTTTGTGGAGTGGGGGGGTGTGGAGTGGGGGTGTGTGTGTGGAGTGGGGGAGTGTGTATGGAGTGGGGGAGTGGGTGTGGAGTTGGGGTGTGGGGGAGTGGGGAGTGTGTGTGGAGTGGGGGAGTGAGTGTGGAGTGGGGAGTGTGTGTGGAGTGGGGAGTGTGTGTGTGGAGTGGGGGGGTGTGGAGTGGGGGAGTGGGTGTGGAGTGGGGGGTGTTTGTGGAGTGGGGGAGTGAGTGTGGAGTGGGGAGTGTGTGTGTGGAGTGGGGGTGTGTGGAGTGGGGAGTGTGTGTGGAGTGGGGGGGTGTGGAGTGGGGGTGTGTGTGTGGAGTGGGGGAGTGTGTATGGAGTGGGGAGTGTGTGTGTGGAGTGGGGAGTGTTTGTGGAGTGGGGGGGTGTGGAGTGGGGGTGTGTGTGTGGAGTGGGGGAGTGTGTATGGAGTGGGGGAGTGGGTGTGGAGTTGGGGTGTGGGGGAGTGGGGAGTGTGTGTGGAGTGGAGGGTGTGTGGAGTGGGGAGTGTGTATGGAGTGGGGGAGTGGGTGTGGAGTTGGGGTGTGGGGAAGTGGGGAGTGTGTGTGGAGTGGAGGGTGTGTGGAATGGGGGTGTGGGTGTGGAGTGGGAGTGTGGGGGAGTGGGGAGTGTGTGTGTAGTGGGGAGTGTGTGTGGAGTGGGGAGTGTGTGTGTGGAGTGGGGGTGTGTGGAGTGGGGAGTGGGTGTGGAGTGGGGGAGTGTGTGTGGAGTGGGGAGTGTGTGTGGAGTGGGGGAGTGTGTGGGGAGTGTGTGTGTGGAGTGGGGAGTGTGTGTGGATTGGGGAGTGTGTATGGAGTGGGGGGGTGTGTGGAGTGGGGAGTGTGAGTGGAGTGGGGGGTGTGTGGAGTGGGGTGTGTGTGTGGAGTGGGGGAGTGTGTGGGGAGTGTGTGTGTGGAGTGGGGAGTGTGTGTGGATTGGGGAGTGTGTGTGGAGTGGGGGGTGTGTGGAGTGGGGAGTGTGTGTGGAGTGGGGGAGTGTGTGGGGAGTGTGTGTGTGGAGTGGGGGTGTGTGTGGAGTGGGGGGTGTGTGGAGTGGGGGAATGGGTGTGGAGTGGGGGAGTGTGTGTGGAGTGGGGGTTGTGTGGAGTGGGGAGTGTGAGTGGAGTGGGGCAGTGTGTGTGGATTGGAGGAGTGTGTGTGGAATGGGGGAGTGGGGAGTGTGTGTGGATTGGGGAGTGTGTGTGGAGTGGGGGAGTGTGTGTGGAGTGGGGGAGTGTGTGTGGAGTGGGGGAGTGTGTGTGGAGTGGGGGAGTGTGGAGTGGGGGAGTGTGGAGTGGGGGAGTGAGGAGTGGGGGAGTGTGTGTGGAGTTGGGGAGTGGGTGTGGAGTGCGGAGAGTGTGTGGAGTGGGAGAGTGTGGAGTTGGGGAGTGGGTGTGGAGTGGGGGGTGTGTGGAGTGGGGGAGTGAGTGTGGAGTGGGGGAGTGTGTGTGGAGTGGGGAGTGTGTGTGTGGAGTGGGGAGTGTTTGTGGAGTGGGGGAGTGTGTATGGAGTGGGGGAGTGGGTGTGGAGTTGGGGTGTGGGGGAGTGGGGAGTGTGTGTGGAGTGGAGGGTGTGTGGAGTGGGGGAGTGTGTATGGAGTGGGGGAGTGGGTGTGGAGTTGGGGTGTGGGGAAGTGGGGAGTGTGTGTGGAGTGGAGGGTGTGTGGAATGGGGGAGTGGGTGTGGAGTGGGTGTGTGGGGGAGTGGGGAGTGTGTGTGGAGTGGGGAGTGGGTGTGGAGTGGGGGAGTGTGTGTGGTGGGGGAGTGTCTGTGGAGTGCGGAGTGTGTGTGGAGTGGGGGAGTGTGTGTGGAGTGGGGAGTGTGTGTGGAGTGGGGGAGTGTGTGGGGAGTGTGTGTGTGGAGTGGGGAGTGTGTGTGGATTGGGGAGTGTGTGTGGAGTGGGGGTGTGTGTGGAGTGGGGAGTGTGAGTGGAGTGGGGGGTGTGTGGAGTGGGGTGTGTGTGTGTGGAGTGGGGTGTGTGTGTGGAGTGGGGGGGTATGGAGTTGGGGAGTGGGTGTGGAGTGGGGAGTGTGTGTGGAGTGGGGAGTGTGTGTGGAGTGGGGGTGTGTGTGTGGAGTGGGGGGGTGTGGAGTGGGGAGTGTGTGTGGAGTGGGGAGTGTGAGTGGAGTGGGGTGTGTGGAGTGTGGAGTGTGAGTGGAGTGGGGCAGTGTGTGTGGATTGGGGGAGTGGGTGTGGATTGGAGGAGTGTGTGTGGAGTGGGGGAGTGTGGAGTGGGGGAGTGTGGAGTGGGGGAGTGTGTGGAGTGGGGAGTGTGTGTGGAGTGGGGGAGTGTGTGTGGAGTGGGGGAGTGTGGAGTGGGGGAGTGTGGAGTGGGGGAGTGTGGAGTGGGGGAGTGTGTGTGTGGAGTTGGGGAGTGGGTGTGGAGTGCGGAGTGTGTGGAGTTGGGGAGTGTGTGTGTGGAGTGGGGGGGTGTGGAGTGGGGGAGTGGGTGTGGAGTGGGGGGTGTTTGTGGAGTGGGGGAGTGAGTGTGGAGTGGGGAGTGTGTGTGGAGTGGGGAGTGTGTGTGTGGAGTGGGGGGGTGTGGAGTGGGGGAGTGTGTGTGGAGTGGGGAGTGTGTGTGTGGAGTGGGGAGTGTGTGTGGAGTGGGGGAGTGTGTGGGGAGTGTGTGTGTGGAGTGGGGAGTGTGTGTGGAGTGGGGGAGTGTGTGTGGAGTGGGGAGTGTGTGGAGTGGGGGAGTGTTTGTGGAGTGGGGGTGTGTGGAGTGGGGGTGTGTGTGTGGAGTGGGGGAGTGTGTATGGAGTGGGGGAGTGGGTGTGGAGTTGGGGTGTGGGGGAGTGGGGAGTGTGTGTGGAGTGGAGGGTGTGTGGAGTGGGGAGTGTGTATGGAGTGGGGGAGTGGGTGTGGAGTTGGGGTGTGGGGAAGTGGGGAATGTGTGTGGAGTGGGGGGTGTGTGGAATGGGGGTGTGGGTGTGGAGTGGGTGTGTGGGGGAGTGGGGAGTGTGTGTGTAGTGGGGAGTGTGTGTGGAGTGGGGAGTGTGTGTGTGGAGTGGGGGTGTGTGGAGTGGGGAGTGGGTGTGGAGTGGGGAGTGTGTGCGGTGGGGGAGTGTGTGTGGAGTGGGGAGTGTGTGTGGAGTTGGGGTGTGGGGGAGTGGGGAGTGTGTGTGGAGTGGAGGGTATGTGGAGTGGGGGAGTGTGTATGGAGTGGGGGAGTGGGTGTGGAGTTGGGGTGTGGGGAAGTGGGGAGTGTGTGTGGAGTGGAGGGTGTGTGGAATGGGGGAGTGGGTGTGGAGTGGGTGTGTGGGGGAGTGGGGAGTGTGTGTAGTGGGGAGTGTGTGTGAAGTGGGGAGTGTGTGTGTGGAGTGGGGGTGTGTGGAGTGGGGAGTGGGTGTGGAGTGGGGAGTGTGTGTGGTGGGGGAGTGTCTGTGGAGTGCGGAGTGTGTGTGGATTGGGGGAGTGTGTGGGGAGTGTGTGTGTGGAGTGGGGAGTGTGTGTGGAGTGGGGGAGTGTGTGTGGAGTGGGGAGTGTGTGTGGAGTGGGGGAGTGTGTGGGGAGTGTGTGTGTGGAGTGGGGAGTGTGTGTGGAGTGGGGGAGTGTGTGTGGAGTGGGGAGTGTGTGTGGATTGGGGAGTGTGTGTGGAGTGGGGAGTGTGTGGAGTGGGGGAGTGTGTGTGGAGTGGGGGGTGTGTGGAGTGGGGAGTGTGAGTGGAGTGGGGGGTGTGTGGAGTGGGGGAATGGGTGTGGAGTGGGGGAGTGTGTGTGGAGTGGGGGTTGTGTGGAGTGGGGGAGTGTGTGGAGTGGGGTGTGTGTGTGTGGAGTGGGGTGTGTGTGTGAAGTGGGGGGGTGTGGAGTTGGGGAGTGGGTGTGGAGTGGGGGTTGTGTGGAGTGGGGGAGTGGGTGTGGAGTGGGGGGTGTGTGTGGAGTGGGGGAGTGAGTGTGGAGTGGGGAGTGTGTGTGGAGTGGGGAGTGTGTGTGGAGTTGGGGTGTGGGGGAGTGGGGAGTGTGTGTGGAGTGGAGGGTGTGTGGAGTGGGGGAATGTGTATGGAGTGGGGGAGTGGGTGTGGAGTTGGGGTGTGGGGAAGTGGGGAGTGTGTGTGGAGTGGAGGGTGTGTGGAGTGGGGGAGTGTGTATGGAGTGGGGGAGTGGGTGTGGAGTGGGTGTGTGGGGGAGTGGGGAGTGTGTGTGGAGTGGGGAGTGGGTGTGGAGTGGGGAGTGTGTGTGGTGGGGGAGTGTCTGTGGAGTGCGGAGTGTGTGTGGAGTGGGGGAGTGTGTGTGGAGTGGGGAGTGTGTGTGGAGTGGGGGAGTGTGTGGGGAGTGTGTGTGTGGAGTGGGGAGTGTGTGTGGATTGGGGAGTGTGTGTGGAGTGGGGGGTGTGTGGAGTGGGGAGTGTGAGTGGAGTGGGGGGTGTGTGGAGTGGGGTGTGTGTGTGTGGAGTGGGGTGTGTGTGTGGAGTGGGGGGGTGTGGAGTTGGGGAGTGTGTGTGGAGTGGGGAGTGTTTGTGGAGTGGGGGAGTGTGTATGGAGTGGGGGAGTGGGTGTGGAGTTGGGGTGTGGGGAAGTGGGGAGTGTGTGTGGAGTGGAGGGTGTGTGGAATGGGGGAGTGGGTGTGGAGTGGGGGGTGTGTGGAGTGGGGAGTGTGTGTGGAGTGGGGGGTGTGTGTGGAGTGGGGAGTGTCTGTGGAGTGCGGAGTGTGTGTGGTGGTGGAGTGTCTGTGGAGTGCGGAGTGTGTGTGGAGTGGGGGTGTGTGTGGAGTGGGGGGTGTGTGGAGTGGGGAGTGTGAGTGGAGTGGGGCAGTGTGTGTGGAATGGGGGAGTGGGGAGTGTGTGTGGAGTGCGGAGTGTGTGTGGAGTGGGGGAGTGTGTGTGGAGTGGGGGAGTGTGGAGTGGGGGAGTGTGGAGTGGGGGAGTGAGGAGTGGGGGAGTGTGTGTGTGGAGTTGGGGAGTGGGTGTGGAGTGCGGAGTGTGTGTGGAGTGGGAGAGTGTGGAGTTGGGGAGTGGGTGTGGAGTGGGGGGTGTGTGGAGTGGGGGAGTGAGTGTGGAGTGGGGAGTGTGTGTGGAGTGGGGAGTGTGTGTGTGGAGTGGGGGGGTGTGGAGTGGGGGAGTGGGTGTGGAGTGGGGGAGTGTGTGTGGAGTGGGGAGTGTGTGTGTGGAGTGGGGAGTGTTTGTGGAGTGGGGGAGTGTGTATGGAGTGGGGGAGTGGGTGTGGAGTTGGGGTGTGGGGGAGTGGGGAGTGTGTGTGGAGTGGAGGGTGTGTGGAGTGGGGGAGTGTGTATGGAGTGGGGGAGTGGGTGTGGAGTTGGGGTGTGGGGGAGTGGGGAGTGTGTGTGGAGTGGAGGGTGTGTGGAGTGGGGGAGTGTGTATGGAGTGGGGGAGTGGGTGTGGAGTTGGGGTGTGGGGGAGTGGGGAGTGTGTGTGGAGTGGAGGGTGTGTGGAATGGGGGAGTGGGTGTGGAGTGGGTGTGTGTGTGGTGGGGGAGTGTCTGTGGAGTGCGGAGTGTGTGTGGAGTGGGGGAGTGTGTGTGGAGTGGGGAGTGGGTGTGGAGTGGGGAGTGTGTGTGGTGGGGGAGTGTCTGTGGAGTGCGGAGTGTGTGTGGAGTGGGGGAGTGTGTGTGGAGTGGGGAGTGTGTGTGGAGTGGGGGAGTGTGTGGGGAGTGTGTGTGTGGAGTGGGGAGTGTGTGTGGATTGGGGAGTGTGTGTGGAGTGGGGGGGTGTGTGGAGTGGGGAGTGTGAGTGGAGTGGGGGGTGTGTGGAGTGGGGTGTGTGTGTGTGGAGTGGGGTGTGTGTGTGGAGTGGGGGTGTGTGGAGTTGGGGAGTGGGTGTGGAGTGGGGAGTGTGTGTGGAGTGGGGGAGTGTGTGGGGAGTGTGTGTGTGGAGTGGGGAGTGTGTGTGGATTGGGGAGTGTGTGTGGAGTGGGGGGGTGTGTGGAGTGGGGAGTGTGAGTGGAGTGGGGGGTGTGTGGAGTGGGGTGTGTGTGTGTGGAGTGGGGTGTGTGTGTGGAGTGGGGGTGTGTGGAGTTGGGGAGTGGGTGTGGAGTGGGGAGTGTGTGTGGAGTGGGGAGTGTGTGTGGAGTGGGGGTGTGTGTGTGGAGTGGGGGTGTGTGGAGTGGGGAGTGTGTGTGGAGTGGGGAGTGTGAGTGGAGTGGGGTGTGTGTGGAGTGTGGAGTGTGAGTGGAGTGGGAGTGGGTGTGGATTGGAGGAGTGGGTGTGGATTGGAGGAGTGTGTGTGGAGTGGGGGAGTGTGGAGTGGGGGAGTGTGGAGTGGGGGAGTGTGTGTGTGGAGTGGGGAGTGTGAGTGGTGTGGGGAGTGTGTGTGGTGGGGGAGTGTGTTTGGAGTGGGGGTGTGTGGAGTGGGGAGTGGGTGTGGAGTGGGGAGTGGGTGTGGAGTGGGGAGTGTGTGTGGTGGGGGAGTGTCTGTGGAGTGCGGAGTGTGTGTGGAGTGGGGGTGTGTGTGGAGTGGGGGAGTGTGTGTGGAGTGGGGAGTGTGAGTGGTGTGGGGAGTGTGTGTGGTGGGGGAGTGTGTTTGGAGTGGGGGTGTGTGGAGTGGGGAGTGGGTGTGGAGTGGGGAGTGTGTGTGGTGGGGGAGTGTCTGTGGAGTGCGGAGTGTGTGTGGAGTGGGGGAGTGTGTGTGGAGTGGGGAGTGTGTGTGGAGTGGGGGAGTGTGTGGGGAGTGTGTGTGTGGAGTGGGGAGTGTGTGTGGAGTGGGGGAGTGTGTGTGGAGTGGGGAGTGTGTGTGGATTGGGGTGTGTGTGTGGAGTGGGGGGTGTGTGGAGTGGGGAGTGTGAGTGGAGTGGGGGGTGTGTGGAGTGGGGGAATGGGTGTGGAGTGGGGGAGTGTGTGTGGAGTGGGGGTTGTGTGGAGTGGGGAGTGTGAGTGGAGTGGGGAGTGTGTGGAGTGGGGTGTGTGTGTGTGGAGTGGGGTGTGTGTGTGGAGTGGGGGGGTGTGGAGTTGGGGAGTGGGTGTGGAGTGGGGGTTGTGTGGAGTGGGGAGTGTGAGTGGAGTGGGGAGTGTGTGGAGTGGGGTGTGTGTGTGTGGAGTGGGGTGTGTGTGGAGTGGGGGGGTGTGGAGTTGGGGAGTGGGTGTGGAGTGGGGAGTGTGTGTGGAGTGGGGAGTGTGTGTGAAGTGGGGGTGTGTGTGGTGGGGGGAATGTGTGTGGAATGGGGGGTGTCTGGTGGGGGTATGTGTGTGGAGTGGGGGGGGTGTGTTGGGGAGTGTGCGTGGAGTGGGGGTGTGTGTGTGGAGTGGGGTGTGTGTGGAGTGGGGAGTGTGTGTGGAGTGGGGAGTGTGTGTGGAGTGGGGAGTGTGTGTGGTGGGGGAGTGTGTGTGGTGGAGGAGTGTGTGTGTGGAGTGGGGGTGTGTGTGGTGGGGGAGTGTGTGTGGAGTGGGGAGTGTGAGTGGAGTGGGGGGGTGTGTGGTGTGGGGAGTGTGTGTGGAGTGGGGAGTGTGTGTGGAGTGGGGAGTGTGTGTGGAGTGGGGAGTGTGTGTGGTGTGGGGAGTGTGTGTGGAGTGGGGAATGTGTGTGGAGTGGGGAGTGTGTGTGGTGTGGGGAGTGTGTGTGGAGTGGGGATTGTGAGTGGTTTGGGGGGGTGTGTGGTGTGGGGAGTGTGTGTGGAGTGGGGAGTGTGTGTGGAGTGGGGAGTGTGTGTGGTGTGGGGAGTGTGTGTGGAGTGGGGAATGTGTGTGGAGTGGGGTGTGTGTGTGGTGGGGGAGTGTGTGTGGTGGGGGAGTGTGTGTGGAGTGGGAGTGGGGAGTGTGTGTGGAGTGGGGAGTGTGTGTGGAGTGGGGGTGTGTGTGGAGTGGGGGAGTGTGTGTGGAGTGGGGAGTGTGTGTGGAGTGGGAGTGGGGAGTGTGTGTGGAGTGGGGAGTGTGTGTGGAGTGGGGGTGTGTGTGGAGTGGGGGTGTGTGTGGAGTGGGGAGTGTGAGTGGAGTGGGGGAGTGTGTGTGGAGTGGGGAGTGTGTGTGAAGTGGGGGTGTGTGTGGAGTGGGGGAGTGTGTGTGTGGAGTGGGGAGTGTGTGTGGAGTGGGGAGTGTGTGTGGAGTGGGGGAGTGTGTGTGTGGAGTGGGGGTGTGTGTGGAGTGGGGGTGTGTGTGGTGTGGGGAGTGTGTGTGGAGTGGGGGTGTGTGGAGTGGGGGTATGTGTGTGGAGTGGGGAGTGTGTGTGGAGTGGGGAGTGTGTGTGGAGTGGGGAGTGTGTGTGGAGTGTGGGAGTGTGTGTGTGGAGTGGGGGTGTGTGTGGTGTGGGGAGTGTGTGTGGAGTGGGGGTGTGTGTGGAGTGGGGGTGTGTGTGTGCAGAGTGGGGGTGTGTGTGGAGTGGGGGTGTGTGTGTGGAGTGGGGGTGTGTGTGTGTGGAGTGGGGAGTGTGTGTGGAGTGGGGGAGTGTGTGTGTGGAGTGGGGAGTGTGTGTGGAGTGGGGGTGTGTGTGGAGTGGGGGTGTGTGTGGAGTGGGGGAGTGTGGAGTGGGGGAGTGTGTGTGTGTGGAGTGGGAGTGTGTGTGTGGAGTGGGTGTGTGTGTGTGGAGTGGGGAGTGTGAGTGGTGTGGGAAGTGTGTGTGGAGTGGGGGTGTGTGGAGTGGGGGAGTGTGTGTGTGGAGTGGGGGTGTGTGTGTGGAGTGGGGAGTGTGTGTGGAGTGGGGAGTGTGAGTGGTGTGGGAAGTGTGTGTGGAGTGGGGGAGTGTGTGTGGTGGGGGAGTGTGTGTGGAGTGGGGAGTGTGTGTGTGGAGTGGGGAGTGTGTGTGGAGTGGGGGTGTGTGTGGAGTGGGGAGTGTGTGTGGTGGGGGAGTGTGTGTGGAGTGGGGGTGTGTGTGGTGGGGGAGTGTGTGTGGAGTTGAGGAGTGTGTGGGGAGTGGGGAGTGTGTGTGGTGGGGGAGTGTGTGTGGAGTGGGGGAGTGTGTGTGGTGGGGGAGTGTGTGTGGAGTGGGGGTGTGTGTGGTGGGGGAGTGTGTGTCGAGTGGGGGAGTGTGTGTGGAGTGGGGAGTGTGTGTGGAGTGGGGGAGTGTGTGTGGAGTGGGGGTGTGTGTGGAGTGGGGGAGTGTGTGTGGAGTGGGGAGTGTGAGTGGAATGGGGGAGTGTGTGTGGAGTGGGGGTGTGTGTGGAGTGGGGAGTGTGTGTGGAGTGCGGGAGTGTGTGGTGGGGGAGTATGTGTGGAGTGGAGGTGTGTGTGGAGTGGGGGTGTGTGTGGTGGGGGAGTGTGTGTGGAGTGGGGAGTGTGTGTGGAGTGGGGGTGTGTGGAGTGGGGGTGTGTGTGTGGAGTGGGGAGTGTGTGTGGAGTGGGGAGTGTGTGTGGAGTGGGGGAGTGTGTGTGTGGAGTGGGGGTGTGTGTGGTGTGGGGAGTGTGTGTGGAGTGGGGGTGTGTGTGGAGTGGGGGTGTGTGTGCAGAGTGGGGGTGTGTGTGGAGTGGGGGTGTGTGTGTGGAGTGGGGGTGTGTGTGGAGTGGGGAGTGTGTGTGGAGTGCGGGAGTGTGTGGTGGGGGAGTATGTGTGGAGTGGAGGTGTGTGTGGAGTGGGGGTGTGTGTGGTGGGGGAGTGTGTGTGGTGTGGGGAGTGTGTGTGGAGTGGGGGTGTGTGTGGAGTGGGGGTGTGTGTGTGCAGAGTGGGGGTGTGTGTGGAGTGGGGGTGTGTGTGTGGAGTGGGGAGTATGTGTGGAGTGGGGGTGTGTGTGGAGTGGGGGTGTGTGTGGAGTGGGGGAGTGTGGAGTGGGGGAGTGTGTGTGTGTGGAGTGGGAGTGTGTGTGTGGAGTGGGTGTGTGTGTGTGGAGTGGGGAGTGTGAGTGGTGTGGGAAGTGTGTGTGGAGTGGGGGTGTGTGGAGTGGGGGAGTGTGTGTGTGGAGTGGGGGTGTGTGTGTGGAGTGGGGAGTGTGTGTGGAGTGGGGAGTGTGAGTGGTGTGGGAAGTGTGTGTGGAGTGGGGGAGTGTGTGTGGTGGGGGAGTGTGTGTGGAGTGGGGAGTGTGTGTGTGGAGTGGGGAGTGTGTGTGGAGTGGGGGTGTGTGTGGAGTGGGGAGTGTGTGTGGAGTGGGGAGTGTGAGTGGTGTGGGGAGTGTGTGTGGAGTGGGGGAGTGTGTGTGGTGGGGGAGTGTGTGTGGAGTGGGGGTGTGTGTGGTGGGGGAGTGTGTGTGGAGTTGAGGAGTGTGTGGGGAGTGGGGAGTGTGTGTGGTGGGGGAGTGTGTGTGGAGTGGGGGAGTGTGTGTGGTGGGGGAGTGTGTGTGGAGTGGGGGTGTGTGTGGTGGGGGAGTGTGTGTCGAGTGGGGGAGTGTGTGTGGAGTGGGGAGTGTGTGTGGAGTGGGGGAGTGTGTGTGGAGTGGGGGTGTGTGCGGAGTGGGGGAGTGTGTGTGGAGTGGGGAGTGTGAGTGGTGTGGGGAGTGTGTGTGGTGGGGGAGTGTGTTTGGAGTGGGGGTGTGTGTGGAGTGGGGAGTGTGTGTGGAATGGGGAGTGTGTGTGGAATGGGGGAGTGTGTGTGGAGTGGGGGTGTGTGTGGAGTGGGGAGTGTGTGTGGAGTGCGGGAGTGTGTGGTGGGGGAGTGTGTGTCGAGTGGGGGAGTGTGTGTGGAGTGGGGAGTGTGTGTGGAGTGGGGGAGTGTGTGTGGAGTGGGGGTGTGTGTGGAGTGGGGGAGTGTGTGTGGAGTGGGGAGTGTGAGTGGAATGGGGGAGTGTGTGTGGAGTGGGGGTGTGTGTGGAGTGGGGAGTGTGTGTGGAGTGCGGGAGTGTGTGGTGGGGGAGTATGTGTGGAGTGGAGGTGTGTGTGGAGTGGGGGTGTGTGTGGTGGGGGAGTGTGTGTGGAGTGGGGAGTGTGTGTGGAGTGGGGGTGTGTGGAGTGGGGGTGTGTGTGTGGAGTGGGGAGTGTGTGTGGAGTGGGGAGTGTGTGTGGAGTGGGGGAGTGTGTGTGTGGAGTGGGGGTGTGTGTGGTGTGGGGAGTGTGTGTGGAGTGCGGGAGTGTGTGGTGGGGGAGTATGTGTGGAGTGGAGGTGTGTGTGGAGTGGGGGTGTGTGTGGTGGGGGAGTGTGTGTGGTGTGGGGAGTGTGTGTGGAGTGGGGGTGTGTGTGGAGTGGGGGTGTGTGTGTGCAGAGTGGGGGTGTGTGTGGAGTGGGGGTGTGTGTGTGGAGTGGGGAGTATGTGTGGAGTGGGGGTGTGTGTGGAGTGGGGGTGTGTGTGGAGTGGGGGTGTGTGTGGTGGGGGAGTGTGTGTGGTGTGGGGAGTGTGTGTGGAGTGGGGGTGTGTGTGGAGTGGGGGTGTGTGTGTGCAGAGTGGGGGTGTGTGTGGAGTGGGGGTGTGTGTGTGGAGTGGGGAGTATGTGTGGAGTGGGGGTGTGTGTGGAGTGGGGGTGTGTGTGGAGTGGGGGAGTGTGGAGTGGGGGAGTGTGTGTGTGTGGAGTGGGAGTGTGTGTGTGGAGTGGGTGTGTGTGTGTGGAGTGGGGAGTGTGAGTGGTGTGGGAAGTGTGTGTGGAGTGGGGGTGTGTGGAGTGGGGGAGTGTGTGTGTGGAGTGGGGGTGTGTGTGTGGAGTGGGGAGTGTGTGTGGAGTGGGGAGTGTGAGTGGTGTGGGAAGTGTGTGTGGAGTGGGGGAGTGTGTGTGGTGGGGGAGTGTGTGTGGAGTGGGGAGTGTGTGTGTGGAGTGGGGAGTGTGTGTGGAGTGGGGGTGTGTGTGGAGTGGGGGAGTGTGTGTGGAGTGGGGAGTGTGAGTGGTGTGGGGAGTGTGTGTGGAGTGGGGGAGTGTGTGTGGTGGGGGAGTGTGTGTGGAGTGGGGGTGTGTGTGGTGGGGGAGTGTGTGTGGAGTTGAGGAGTGTGTGGGGAGTGGGAGTGTGTGTGGTGGGGGAGTGTGTGTGGAGTGGGGGAGTGTGTGTGGTGGGGGAGTGTGTGTGGAGTGGGGGTGTGTGTGGTGGGGGAGTGTGTGTCGAGTGGGGGAGTGTGTGTGGAGTGGGGAGTGTGTGTGGAGTGGGGGAGTGTGTGTGGAGTGGGGGTGTGTGCGGAGTGGGGGAGTGTGTGTGGAGTGGGGAGTGTGAGTGGTGTGGGGAGTGTGTGTGGTGGGGGAGTGTGTTTGGAGTGGGGGTGTGTGTGGAGTGGGGAGTGTGTGTGGAATGGGGAGTGTGTGTGGAGTGGGGGTGTGTGTGGAGTGGGGAGTGTGTGTGGAGTGGAGGTGTGTGTGGAGTGGGGGTGTGTGTGGTGGGGGAGTGTGTGTGGAGTGGGGAGTGTGTGTGGAGTGGAGGAGTGTGTGTGGAGTGGGGGTGTGTGTGGAGTGGGGGTGTGTGTGGAGTGGGGAGTGTGTGTGGAATGGGGAGTGTGTGTGGTGTGGGGGAGAGTGTTTGTGGAGTGGGGAGTGTGTGTGGAGTGGGGGTGTGTGTGGAGTGGGGAGTGTGTGTGGTGTGGGGAGAGTGTGTGTGGAGTGGGGAGTGTGTGTGGAGTGGGGGTGTGTGTGGAGTGGGGAGTGTGTGTGGTGTGGGGAGTGTGTGTGAAGTGGGGAGTGTGTGTGGAGTGGGGAGTGTGAGTGGTGTGGGAAGTGTGTGTGGAGTGGGGGAGTGTGTGTGGTGGGGGAGTGTGTGTGGAGTGGGGAGTGTGTGTGTGGAGTGGGGAGTGTGTGTGGAGTGGGGGTGTGTGTGGAGTGGGGAGTGTGTGTGGAGTGGGGAGTGTGAGTGGTGTGGGGAGTGTGTGTGGAGTGGGGGAGTGTGTGTGGTGGGGGAGTGTGTGTGGAGTGGGGTGTGTGTGGTGGGGGAGTGTGTGTGGAGTTGAGGAGTGTGTGGGGAGTGGGAAGTGTGTGTGGTGGGGGAGTGTGTGTGGAGTGGGGAGTGTGTGTGGAGTGGGGGAGTGTGTGTGGAGTGGGGGTGTGTGTGGAGTGGGGGAGTGTGTGTGGAGTGGGGGAGTGTGTGTGGAGTGGGGAGTGTGTGTGGAGTGGGGGAGTGTGTGTGGAGTGGGGAGTGTGTGTCGAGTGGGGGAGTGTGTGTGGAGTGGGGAGTGTGTGTGGAGTGGGGGAGTGTGTGTGGAGTGGGGGTGTGTGTGGAGTGGGGGAGTGTGTGTGGAGTGGGGAGTGTGAGTGGTGTGGGGAGTGTGTGTGGTGGGGGAGTGTGTTTGGAGTGGGGGTGTGTGTGGAGTGGGGAGTGTGCGTGGAATGGGGGAGTGTGTGTGGAGTGGGGGTGTGTGTGGAGTGGGGAGTGTGTGTGGAGTGCGGGAGTGTGTGGTGGGGGAGTATGTGTGGAGTGGAGGTTGTGTGGAGTGGGGGTGTGTGTGGTGGGGAGTGTGTGTGGAGTGGGGAGTGTGTGTGGAGTGGGGGTGTGTGGAGTGGGGGTGTGTGTGTGGAGTGGGGAGTGTGTGTGGTGTGGGGAGTGTGTGTGGAGTGGGGGTGTGTGTGGAGTGGGGAGTGTGTGTGGTGTGGGGAGAGTGTGTGTGGAGTGGGGAGTGTGTGTGGAGTGGGGGTGTGTGTGGAGTGGGGAGTGTGTGTGGTGTGGGGAGTGTGTGTGAAGTGGGGAGTGTGTGTGGAGTGGGGAGTGTGAGTGGTGTGGGAAGTGTGTGTGGAGTGGGGGAGTGTGTGTGGTGGGGGAGTGTGTGTGGAGTGGGGAGTGTGTGTGTGGAGTGGGGAGTGTGTGTGGAGTGGGGGTGTGTGTGGAGTGGGGAGTGTGTGTGGAGTGGGGAGTGTGAGTGGTGTGGGGAGTGTGTGTGGAGTGGGGGAGTGTGTGTGGTGGGGGAGTGTGTGTGGAGTGGGGGTGTGTGTGGTGGGGGAGTGTGTGTGGAGTTGAGGAGTGTGTGGGGAGTGGGAAGTGTGTGTGGTGGGGAGTGTGTGTGGTGTGGGAGTGTGTGTGGAGTGGGGGGAGTGTGTGTGGAGTGGGGGGTGTGTGTGGTGGTGGTGTGGGAGTGGGGAGTGTGTGTGGAGTGGGGGAGTGTGTGTGGAGTGGGGAGTGTGTGTGGAGTGGGGGAGTGTGTGTGGAGTGGGGAGTGTGTGTCGGTGGGGGAGTGTGTGTGGAGTGGGGAGTTGTGTGGAGTGGGGGAGTGTGTGTGGAGTGGGGGTGTGTGTGGAGTGGGGGAGTGTGTGTGGAGTGGGGAGTGTGAGTGGTGTGGGGAGTGTGTGTGGTGGGGGAGTGTGTTTGGAGTGGGGGGTGTGTGTGGAGTGGGGAGTGTGTGTGGAATGGGGGAGTGTGTGTGGAGTGGGGGTGTGTGTGGAGTGGGGGAGTGTGTGTGGAGTGCGGGAGTGTGTGGTGGAGGGAGTATGTGTGGAGTGGAGGTGTGTGTGGAGTGGGGGTGTGTGTGGTGGGGGAGTGTGTGTGGAGTGGGGAGTGTGTGTGGAGTGGGGGTGTGTGGAGTGGGGTGTGTGTGTGGAGTGGGGAGTGTGTGTGGAGTGGGGAGTGTGTGTGGAGTGGGGGAGTGTGTGTGTGGAGTGGGGGTGTGTGTGGAGTGGGGAGTGTGTGTGGAGTGGGGGTGTGTGTGGAGTGGGGTGTGTGTGTGCAGAGTGGGGGTGTGTGTGGAGTGGGGGTGTGTGTGTGGAGTGGGGGTGTGTGTGTGTGGAGTGGGGAGTGTGTGTGGAGTGGGGGAGTGTGTTGTGTGGAGTGGGGAGTATGTGTGGAGTGGGGGTGTGTGTGGAGTGGGGGTGTGTGTGGAGTGGGGGAGTGTGGAGTGGGGGAGTGTGTGTGTGTGGAGTGGGAGTGTGTGTGTGGAGTGGGGAGTGTGAGTGGTGTGGGGAAGTGTGTGTGGAGTGGGGGTGTGTGGAGTGGGGGAGTGTGTGTGTGGAGTGGGGTGTGTGTGTGGAGTGGGGAGTGTGTGTGGAGTGGGGAGTGTGAGTGGTGTGGGAAGTGTGTGTGGAGTGGGGGAGTGTGTGTGTGGTGGGGGAGTGTGTGTGGAGTGGGGAGTGTGTGTGCGGAGTGGGAGTGTGTGTGGAGTGGGGGTGTGTGTGGAGTGGGGAGTGTGTGTGGAGTGGGGAGTGTGAGTGGTGTGGGGAGTGTGTGTGGAGTGGGGGAGTGTGTGTGGTGGGGGAGTGTGTGTGAGTGGGGGGTGTGTGTGGTGGGGGAGTGTGTGTGGAGTGAGAGTGTGTGGGAGTGGGAGTGTGTGTGGAGTGGGGAGTGTGTGTGGAGTGGGGGAGTGTGTGTGGTGGGGAGTGTGTGTGGAGTGGGGGTGTGTGTGGTGGGGGAGTGTGTCGAGTGGGGAGTGTGTGTGAGTGGGGAGTGTGTGTGGAGTGGGGGAGTGTGTGTGGAGTGGGGGTGTGTGTGGAGTGGGGGAGTGTGTGTGGAGTGGGGAGTGTGAGTGGTGTGGGGAGTGTGTGTGGTGGGGGAGTGTGTTTGGAGTGGGGGTGTGTGTGGAGTGGGGAGTGTGTGTGGAATGGGGAGTGTGTGTGGAGTGGGGGTGTGTGTGGAGTGGGGAGTGTGTGTGGAGTGCGGGAGTGTGTGGTGGGGGAGTATGTGTGGAGTGGAGGTGTGTGTGGAGTGGGGCTGTGTGTGGTGGGGGAGTGTGTGTGGAGTGGGGAGTGTGTGTGGAGTGGAGGAGTGTGTGTGGAGTGGGGGTGTGTGTGGAGTGGGGGTGTGTGTGGAGTGGGGAGTGTGTGTGGAATGGGGAGTGTGTGTGGTGTGGGAGAGTGTTTGTGGAGTGGGGAGTGTGTGTGGAGTGGGGGTGTGTGTGGAGTGGGGAGTGTGTGTGGTGTGGGGAGAGTGTGTGTGGAGTGGGGAGTGTGTGTGGAGTGGGGGTGTGTGTGGAGTGGGGAGTGTGTGTGGTGTGGGGAGTGTGTGTGAAGTGGGGAGTGTGTGTGGAGTGGGGAGTGTGTATGCTGGGAGAGTGTGTGTGGAGTGGGGGCGTGTGTGTGGTGTGGGAGAGTGTGTGTGGAGTGGGGAGTGTGTGTGGAGTGGAGGTGTGTGTGGGGAGAGTGTGTGTGGAGTGGGGAGTGTGTGTGGAGTGGGGGTGTGTGTGGAGTGGGGAGTGTGTGTGGAGTGGGGGTGTGTGTGTGGAGTGGGGGAGTGTGTGTGGAGTGGGGGAGTGTGTGTGGAGTGGGGAGTGTGTGTGGAATGGGGGGGTGTGTGGTGGGGGAGTGTGTGTGGAGTGGGGAGTGTGTGTGGAATGGGGGGGTGTGTGGCGGGGGAGTGTGTGTGGAGTGGGGAGTGTGTGTGGTGGGGGAGTGTGTGGGGAGTGGGGAGTGTGTGTGGTGGGGGAGTGTGTGGAGTGGGGAGTGTGTGTGGAATGGGGGAGTGTGTGTGGAGTGGGGAGTGTGTGTGTAGTGGGGGAGTGTGTGTGCAGTGGGGGAGTGTGTGTGGAGTGGGGAGTGTGTGTGGAGTGGGGGAGTGTGTGTGGAGTGGGGGAGTGTGTGTGGAGTGGGGGTGTGTGTTGAGTGGGGAGTGTGTGTGGAGTGGGGAGTGTGTGTGGTGGGGGAGTGTGTGTGGAGTGGGGGAGTGTGTGTGGGTGGGGTGTGTGTGTGGTGGGGGAGTGTGTGTGGTGTGGGGGTGTGTGTGGAGTGGGGTGTGTGTGGAGTGAGGATGTGTGTGTGGAGTGGGGAGTGTGTGTGGAGTGGGGTGTGTGTGTGGTGGGGGAGTGTGTGTGGAGTGGGGGTGTGTGTGGTGGGGAGTGTGTGGGGAGTGGGGTGTGTGTGTGGAGTGGGGAGTGTGTGGGTGTGTGTGGGGAGTGGTGTGTGTGGAGTGGAGAGTGTGTGTGGAGTGGGAGAGTGTGTGTGGAGTGGGGAGTGTGTGTGGAGTGGGGGTGTGTGTGGAGTGGGGAGGTGTGTGTGGGAGAGTGTGTGTGGAGTGTGTGTGGAGTGGGGTTGTGTGTGGAGTGGGGAGTGTGGTGTGTGGGGAGTGTGTGTGAAGTGGGGAGTGTGTGTGGAGTGGGGAGTGTGTGTGCTGGGAGAGTGTGTGCGGAGTGGGGGCGTGTGTGTGGTCTGGTGAGAGTGTGTGTGGAGTGGGGAGTGTGTGTGGAGTGGGGTGGTGTGTGTGTGGGGAGAGTGTGTGTGGAGTGGGGGAGTGTGTGTGGAGTGGGGGTGTGTGTGGAGTGGGGAGTGTGTGTGGAGTGGGGGTGTGTGTGTGGAGTGGGGGAGTGTGTGTGGAGTGGGGGAGTGTGTGTGGAGTGGGGAGTGTGTGTGGAATGGGGGGGGTGTGGTGGGGGAGTGTGTGTGGAGTGGGGAGTGTGTGTGGTGGGGGAGTGTGTGGGGAGTGGGGAGTGTGTGTGGTGGGGGAGTGTGTGTGGAGTGGGGGAGTGTGTGTGGAGTGGGGAAGTGTGTGTGGAGTGGGGAGTGTGTGTGGAGTGGGGAGTGTGTGGAGTGGGGGAGTGTGTGTGGAGTGGGGGTGTGTGTGGAGTGGGGGAGTGTGTGTGGAGTGGGGGAGTGTGTGTGGAGTGGGGGTGTGTGTGGAGTGGGGGAGAGTGTGGAGTGGGGGAGTGTGTGTGGTGTGGGGTGTGTGTGTGGAGTGGGGGAGTGTGTGTGGAGTGGGGGTGTGTGTGTGGTGGGGGAGTGTGTGTGGAGTGGGGGTGTGTGTGTGGAGTGGGGAGTGTGTGTGGTGGGGGAGTGTGTGTGGAGTGGGGGTGTGTGTGGAGTGGGGAGTGTGTGTGGTGGGGGAGTGTGTGTGGAGTGGGGGTGTGTGTGTGGTGTGGGGAGTGTGTGTGGAGTGGGGGGGGTGTGTGGAGT
The DNA here is from genome assembly GCF_037043375.1 of Chiloscyllium plagiosum. Classification (NCBI taxonomy): domain Eukaryota; kingdom Metazoa; phylum Chordata; class Chondrichthyes; order Orectolobiformes; family Hemiscylliidae; genus Chiloscyllium; species Chiloscyllium plagiosum. The sequence continues at coordinate 49,151,783 of NW_028270188.1, forward strand.
GGGGTGTGTGTGTGGTGGGGGAGTGTGTGTGGAGTGGGGGGTGTGTGTGGAGTGGGGAGTGTGTGTGGTGGGGGAGTGCGTGTGGAGTGGGGGTGTGTGTGTGGTGTGGGGAGTGTGTGTGGAGTGGGGAGTGTGTGTGGAGTGGGGGAGTGTGTGTGGAGTGGGGGAGTGTGTGTGGAGTGGGGGGTGTGTGTTGAGTGGGGAGTGTGTGTGGAGTGGGGAGTGTGTGTGGTGGGGAGTGTGTGTGGAGTGGGGGAGTGTGTGTGGAGTGGGGTGTGTGTGTGGTGGGGAGAGTGTGTGGAGTGGGGGTGTGTGTGGAGTGGGGTGTGTGTGGAGTGAGGATGTGTGTGTGGAGTGGGGAGTGTGTGTGGAGTGGGGGTGTGTGTGTGGTGGGGGAGTGTGTGTGGAGTGGGGGTGTGTGTGGGTGGGGGAGTGTGTGTGGAGTGGGGTGTGTGTGTGGAGTGGGGAGTGTGTGTGGAGTGGGGAGTGTGTGTGGAGGGGAGATTGTGTGTGGTGTGGGGAGAGTGTGTGTGGAGTGGGGAGTGTGTGTGGAGTGGGGGTGTGTGTGGAGTGGGGGAGTGTGTGTGGTGTGGGGAGTGTGTGTGGAGTGGGGAGTGTGTGTGGGTGGGGTTGTGTGTGGAGTGGGGAGTGTGTGTGGTGTGGGGAGTGTGTGTGAGTGGGGAGTGTGTGTGGAGTGGGGAGTGTGTGTGCTGGGAGAGTGTGTGTGGAGTGGGGGCGTGTGTGTGGTGTGGGAGAGTGTGTGTGGAGTGGGGAGTGTGTGTGGAGTGGTGGTGTGTGTGTGGGGAGAGTGTGTGTGGAGTGGGGAGTGTGTGTGGAGTGGGGGTGTGTGTGGAGTGGGGAGTGTGTGTGGAGTGGGGGTGTGTGTGTGGAGTGGGGGAGTGTGTGTGGAGTGGGGGAGTGTGTGTGGAGTGGGGAGTGTGTGTGGAATGGGGGGGGGTGTGTGGTGGGGGAGTGTGTGTGGAGTGGGGAGTGTGTGTGGTGGGGGAGTGTGTGGGGAGTGGGGAGTGTGTGTGGTGGGGGAGTGTGTGTGGAGTGGGGGAGTGTGTGTGGAGTGGGGAAGTGTGTGTGGAGTGGGGGAGTGTGTGTGGAGTGGGGGAGTGTGTGTGGAGTGGGGGAGTGTGTGTGGAGTGGGGAGTGTGTGTGGAGTGGGGGAGTGTGTGTGGTGTGGGGGAGTGTGTGTGGTGTGGGGGGTGTGTGTGGAGTGGGGGTGGTGTGTGGAGTGGGGGTGTGTGTGTGGTGGGGGAGTGTGTGTGGAGTGGGGGTGTGTGTGGAGTGGGGAGTGTGTGTGGTGGGGGAGTGTGTGTGGAGTGGGGGGTGTGTGTGGAGTGGGGGAGTGTGTGTGGTGGGGGAGTGTGTGTGGAGTGGGGGTGTGTGTGTGGTGGGGGGGAGTGTGTGTGGAGTGGGGGGTGTGTGTGGAGTGGGGTGTGTGTGTGGTGGGGGAGTGTGTGTGGTGGGGGGGTGTGTGTGGAGTGGGGAGTGTGTGTGGTGGGGGAGTGCGTGTGGAGTGGGGGTGTGTGTGTGGTGTGGGGAGTGTGTGTGGAGTGAGGGAGTGTGTGTGGAGTGGGGGTGTGTGTGGAGTGGGGAGTGTGTGTGGTGGGGGTGTGTGTGTGGAGTGGGGGTGTGTGTGTGGTGTGGGGAGTGTGTGTGGTGTGGGGAGTGTGTGTGGAGTGGGGTGTGTGTGTGGTGTGGGGAGTGTGTGTGGAGTGGGGAGTGTGTGTGGAGTGGGGAGTGTGTGTGGAGTGGGGAGTGTGTGTGGTGTGGGGAGTGTGTGTGGAGTGGGGGTGTGTGTGTGGTGTGGGGAGTGTGTGTGGAGTGGGGAGTGTGTGTGGAGTGGGGGTGTGTGTGTGGTGTGGGGAGTGTGTGTGGAGTGGGGAGTGTGTGTGGAGTAGGGGTGTGTGTGTGGTGTGGGAGTGTGTGTGGAGTGGGGAGT